>NC_133653.1:208546991-208846991 GCF_009905375.1 Apium graveolens
TTCTGGACATATTAAAATTAACATACTCACATTTTATTACATACAAACATCCAAATATTATTATCAATCATTAGATAATTCACCAAAAATTCATATAATATTCACATAATAATCATATATTGATATAAATAATTATAGGATATTTCCCGGATGTTACAATACTAATCTTGCCACCACGGTGGATTCCTTGGAGAAATGAATGACAGCAATGGAAGCCTCTCTAACAGCTATACATCTACATCAGGCACAGCAAACAGACTTGCTTCAAAGGCTAATGGCAACACAAATCCCTTCTTCTACTTAACTTGCTGATAACAAAAAGGGGGAGAAAGAAACCTCTTCTAAGGGGGAGAAAGCAAGCTCAATTGTCTTATTCAGTTAAGGGGAATCAAGAAGTGAGGGGGAGCAAAAAGTGCTAAACATACAAGTCAGCAAAGTGATTGTGCCAACAATTGCTTTCCCAAATCCACCAGTTTTGGATAGCATTGATCTAATCCAAAGAGCAGCTGAAAAGCTTGAATTGAAATCAAATTCTAAGATGATTGATGTTACAGCTCTAGAGAAGGAAATCAGAGAAAAATAGATGCAGATATTCAACAAAAGTTTGGGCCAATTCAGAAGCCAGACAAAGTCTTCAATCATCATTCTAAAGTCATGAAAATTTCTGTGAATGAGATAAGCATGAACTATCTAGAAAGAGGTCAAACTTCCTGTATCAAATCTCCAAAAAAAGATCTCATCATGAAGGCCAAATGGAATTATCCTAAGTTTTCATACAAGAATCCTATGGATACAATGTTTGAAACACCTAGGCCAGATGAGAAGAAAATGTTGGCTAGGTCTATTGCATTCTACAAGGATCCAACTGATTCAGCATTGAAAATAAGAATTGCCAAAATTTATAAAAATGGTAAGGAGATTTGTGTGGTGGTTGGACACCCACTGTTTGTGGAAGTTAAGAAGGAAGAGAGAGACAAAATCAGGCTAGAAAAGAAGCAAGCTACTATGGATGCTAAGAAGCAAAAGCAAAAGAAAGAAAAAACTGTTATCTTAGCCAAGCTTCAAGCTGTAAAAACCACAACAGAACTTCCTGTACAACCAACTGTAAATACTGAACCTAAGGATCTGAAAATGCAAGAAGAATCACAGCAGAAAAGAAGATTTAGATAGAAACTCCATTCCAAGAGGAAAGTGAACTTTAATGATGAGGAATTGGAAGACCAATTTCCCAAAAAGCCTACTACTACAACTCAGACATCAAAACCCTCTGTGGTATTTGAAGAATTCAAAGTGGTGGATCCAACAAGGAATATTCATGGTGAGCCAATTATTCCTAAGGATGAGCTAGTAGACTGGGATAGTTTGCCAATTCCTGAGCTAAACTTACCCATTTTCAAGCCAAAGAAGACAAAGACAAGAGCAAGCAAGAAAGTGAAGCCTGTGATTCTCAAATCCAAGACCTCAATCAAAGCTAGGCCTACAGTCAATAAGGGAGACATGTTATTCATTTGTGACATCAAGGAGTTTTCTGACATAAACCTTTACTTAGATGAATTTGAAGAAGTTAGAGGTATTGATGCTAACAGACATCTTCCTGAATGGCTGGTATTCAAATACAAGGGAGGAAGAGAGTTCATATGGCCACTTCACAGGATTCTCCAAGAAAGCCAATATGTTCTGATTAAAGTCTACTCATCCTTCAAAAAGAACTTTGGATACAATGTGACTGCAAGAAGAATAGTTCTAAAGAGGATTGAGGAACTAAGGAGTACTAGAGCCAAAGATGCACTTCTAAAAACTCTATATATTCCCTTTACAAGAAAAAGAGTGCATCTAAGGCCCTATTGGCTGATAGAATTCATGGATGACAAAGGTGTTAGAAGATTCTTTAGATTAGAGGACCAATTGAGTATCTCTAGCAATGAGACTCTATTGAAAATGCAAGAAATGCTAGATCTTTCAGAAGCTGATGAACTTGAATTTCACAGACAACTCCAGAATCAAATTAAAGAAAACAACAGAAGGCTTGGAAAGAAATCCAGGCAATCAAGGAAATAGATCTATCTGCTCAGACTAGAGGAGCATCTTGATAACAATTATGAGCAATTTATTTGTGTACTTTGCATTGTTCAACTTTCAGCAACTTGTAGCACTTATCAGTTTTCTCTACTATTTTTCATTCTGTATCTTTAGGATGTTTTGTTATCATCAAGTTTCTCTTAATTTATGGCTACAATTCCAGTAGACATAAATTGGGGGAGATTGTTAGGAATATGTTGTGTACTTGATGATAAGCTAAACAAAACACCTTAGTAGATTTAACTTAGTGAATTTTATAGCACCCAACGGATGATCAATTATAGTCCCAACGGATGATTCAATATAGTCCCGTCGGATGACTAATTGATATCCACCAGGTGAGTAGCTTATGTAACAATAAGTACTGTAGCACATTTCTGCAAACAACTTTGTATAGATTTTGTAGTAGCTTATGATTCATGTAGACTTCTAGTAGATCTGCAGAATAGGTTGATTAAATATAAATATAAGATGTCTTGTAATTAAGCACAAATAAAATAGAGTCAAGTGGTAAATGGCTACCCGACGAATGATCAACAAATCTACCCGACGGATGATCAACAAGGCTACCCGACGGATAACAAGCATGTACCTGACGGATGATCAATTCAAATATCAGTTGACAGTGACAACACAGTCACATGCGTTGGGTGTTTGCAAAAGGAATGTGGTAGCCTGTTTAGCAGGGTTTTTGAGAACAAAGAAGCATTACCATTTCCATGTTATTTTGAAGATATTCAAAGATGCTAGAATAGAGTAGTGAAGCAAAATGGAGTTAGACTTGATAGGTTTTGTTCTATTATCCTGTCTTATTACTATGTAAACTTGGTGATATATAAATTAAGTGTAGCAAGTAGAACAACAAACTAACTAAGCAAACACATTATTAACAGAGAAACATTTGTAAGCTGTATTTTGTAGAATTTCTCTGTAGTTTTGTTTGTTCACTTGTAAAGCAGCTGTGAGCTATTCAAGCCTCACATGGTTCTCTTGATATATATATATATATATATCTGGTGGACACATTCAAATCCACCAGAAAGTTTTAAAGACCTGTGTTTTTATTACTTGTGTTTTGATATATATTATTCTTTCATTCCACACTTTGCAAATCATACACACACACACACACATATATATATATATATATATATATATATTATTAAGTTAGAACCATTTTTCATAGATCTCGAAAAGAAGCCAGAATTACATTCAACCCACCCTTCTATAATTCTTGTTGTATTGTTAGGGAATAACAGAGTATCGCACAATCATCAGAAGGAATGTCAATCTTTCACACCATAATACAACCTTCACGGCTTTAACCATCATCACTGTATTCCTATGGCACGAGCGCCTATAATTGCTCTCTTATACTTAGAGTGTCAGCCACCTCATTGGCCTTTCCTGATAGTAATAGTTCATTATAATCAATGTCTTTTGAACGATCTTCAACTAAATTTTCTACCTCATTTCCAATCACTGCTTGTGTGAAAATGCTCTTCCTTACGCTTTGGTGAGAAAAAAATATCACCATTTTTCCAAAAGTTATTGCCTCGGTCTTTAGAGGTTAACATTGTTACGACTGACTCTCGGTCATACTTCTTTTATCTCAGGTCCTAATTGTCTTAAACAATTTCGACCTTTACTGGTTCGATCCATACTTTCTCATGGTTTAACACGTGCCGCACTTGGCATTATTATAATTACATCATATTTTCTTTATCAAAATTTCTATTCTTCAGAACTTTGAAAATTACCTTTCTCCTTGTAAAACCTCTAAGGTTATCCTAAAATCCTATATTCCCTAGATACAGGGCATATCAAAATACCATTTACTAATACTAGAACTATGTCTAGTATTTCTGAAAAATTTCTCCACTGATCCTTAAAGGTTGTCGTTATCTTAATCCTTTCCCATTTCATACTGTCAAAACTCATACTATCCCTATTAAGGGTGAAATGCCAACCTTTATACATTCCCCTAGGGTTCATCTCAAGTTATCAAGGTTCTATCCTTAATTGCACCTTTAAAAGGTACTTGCATCCTTACATGGATAAATTAAGTCATATATCCCTGATAAGGGTATCTTATTCAATCATTCCCACCTCGATAATCTATACCTAATTTCACAATAGCATCCTTATTCAAACTGAGGTCAGTCCATATGTCCTCTAAAAGATAACAACAGTTATCCGCTTTTTTTCCTGATTTAGTAATGATAACATGGATGTTCTGGAAGATATTGGGCGTGTTCAACGTGAACTTCTTATTAATAAATCCTCATTTACAACTATTATTTATCTCAACAGTTTTCTCAATATTGGGATATCTCTTATACCTGGTGTTTCACAGGTGTTACATACACTTTACATTCTTGAAGGTCACTTCCTTCATCCAATTTCATAATTTCTTACTTTTTTTGTCTCCTCCGTCTATACGTGTCTTATTATTTATAATTCGAACTATCTCAAGGTTTCCTCGAATCCTCCCAATTTAAGAGGATAACATATATGTATCATTTATGCCTTCAAACTTCGACTTTACCTCATGGTCAATCACCATCACCCTGATGATTACCCTCTTATCTTTATTGATAGTGTTCCTTAGGATTTCCACATTCCTAACTCCCTTATCGTTCCTCAACTTTATTTCCTTTATATCCCTTTCCTTTTCAGTCTTCTTATTTTCATTACTATTACAATCCTTTCATGGACCAACGTAGTGTAATTCTTGATTTTAAACATCTTGTCACTCTGGATTCGTGTCCTTAAAACAAACCTTGACGAATTTCATAACCTAGATTCATAATTCATTATACTCTTCCTCCTTTGGTCCGGCTCTAACTTTTATATTTTATCTCTTTATCTTCCTTTTATCTTCCTTAGCCTTCCCCTAGCGGGTGGCCTCTCTCTTAGGAAGGTAAGTGGCAAAAACAGTCTTTTACGCTTCATCGATCATATAAAATCTTAAATGATTCCTCTATTTCCTTTAGCCAGGCTCTTATCTCGACTGGGTCAGCTTGTTCCTTTGAACTCTGAGAGCTTAGCGACTTAAAGTCCTGAAAGAATTTCCCACCGCATTATTTCCTCAAGGTGGTAGTTGGGGATAAAAGTATAAGTTTTGTTTAGGTAGGTCCATGAATTGCCCCATAAGAGTACCATCCTGGTTATCCCTATCTTGTTCGACTTTTGTTTTCTCAGTATGAAATGTTTCATCCTTCTCCCATAATTGAGGTTATCTTATACATTAAAATCCTTGTTTTCCACTTTATTATGTTATGGGTTCCTTCTTTCTTGATGGCGACCTCCCTGACTATCACATTCAGGGTTTGCCCTAAATCTTATTCCCCGAACTATGGCTTTCATCTAAGATCCCGTCCTTAAGCTTTTGAACATTTGGAACCCAATTTCTGTAGGAATACCTCATTATTCCCTTATCATCTTTCTCGGTATTAATATCTTCTCTATTCATTGGCTCTCTGCCTTCATTCATCACTTTTTCTTGGCACAATATGATCTTTTCCAATAATTCGGGCTATATTACAATCTCAAACAGCTTTTCAGTACCGGCTCCGGTTACCTTCACTTCTATTTCCATTTCCTCAAAATCTCTTATCAACTCTCCCAAAGACATTATCATCTTGAGTCTCTCCTTTCTACTAAGGGCGTTAGCCACCATATTGGCTTTCTCTGGATGATAAAGAATCTCATAATTGTAATCCTTGATTAGCTTTAACCACCTCCTCTGGCGCATGTTGAGCTCTTTCTGCATGGAAATATACTTGAGCTCTTATGGTTTGTGTAAATCTCTCACTTCTATCCTTACAAGTAGTGCCTCTAATCTTTAGGGCAAAACTATTGCCGTGAGCCCAAGATCATGGGTGGGATATCGAATTTTATATTCCCTTAATTGTCTTGATGCGTACGCGATTACCTTGCTGTGTTGTATAAGAAGCACCCTAATTCTTTATGCGAAGTGTCACTACAAATCACAAAATCTCCTTTTCCATCCGGCAACGCCAACATAGGGGGGTCACCAGTCTTTGCTTCAGTTCTTGAAAGATGTTCTCGCATTTCTCTGTCCATTCTAACTTCTCAGTCTTACGAGTAAGCCGCATTAAAGGGGCTGCTATCTTTGCAAACTTGAATAAACCTACTATAATAACCCGCCAATCCTACCTCTAGTAGTCGCCCTAACCACGGTCATCAATTCCTCAACGGTCCTTTCTTCATTCTTGTCAGGATCCTCCAGGGGATCCTTCTCAGCAACAATCCCTTCTAGGACAACCTCCTCAATGGCTACATCCTCAACATGAGCATTATCCGGTCCCTCGTTAGGACGCTCTATCGGATCCACAATCTGATCTCCAATAAGTAATAAAACATCATCGCGCTGTTGCTCCTCAACCTCAGGGTTCGGAGTCCCGCTACCATATACGATAACGAACTACGCTTCTATCATGATATTTATAAGGGTTCCCATAAGGGTTTTAACTGTCAGTACTACATTAGGTAGTCTGACTATGAACTTGGCAAGAGATCTTATTATCTTAGTGAACTTATCATTTTAACAATGCATCATCTCTAAGGTTTATAACTCTGGGCTCTGATACCATTTTTGTAACAGCCCCAAATCCGGGATCAGGGATCCGGGTCGTCACGAGTTCCATTTTCCTTAATAACACTTAATCTTAATAAAAAAACCAACTAATGCGCACTGTGACCCCACAATACACACACACACACCACTAGTTATAGTCTCAGAGATGAATACCAAAAATAACACAAGTCATTTTATTCCACAATTATAAACCATTACACCTTAAAAGGGTTTCTGAATAAATTTATATATCCTTTACCATTAGTACAGTTCATAATATACATAAGTCTGGTATATTAACAGGTGACAACCTAGCCTATTGGTAGTTCCTACCTCAGCTATAGCGGCAACAACGCCTACAGGAAACTGCGGAACGTTTCCTATCCTCTTGCGAATTGGGAGCTTGGTCATGTTCATCTTGTCTATCTGTTATTGTGTGATGAAATAAGAAAGCAAGGGTGAGCAACAAGCCCACCAAAATAATATGTATAATGATTAACAATATATGAGCATTCTCATCATAATACTCATAAAAGTCTTGGTCAAGAAGAAATGAACCAAATATGATATCCATGCATAATATACATAGAGTTCCAGTTTATAACTATATAAAAATATCGTTGCAAGGTGATCTCATATATATCTAACCTTGTCTCAACGTTTTTCTGAAAATCTTTGTCATGTATAAGATAATCATTTACTAGATATAAGTTGAAAAGATGAAGTTACAAGATACCCAAATAGACTTATATCTTTTTCGAATACTACTCGAACTACTACTGTTCAAGTTATAATCAGTTTCAAAATTTCATTACATAGATGAGACTACAAGATAAGACTTGAATAGATTCAATCTTTGAAATATCATTTGAGAGAATGAAGTTACATGATACTTCATTAATTCCGATATATATATACGCCTATATATATATATATATTTCATACACTCTTCTGTTATGGGAGTATAAGCAGAGTTGTCACTCCCAAGAATTTTGAAAAGAAGAAACTTTGGCATAAACCCGATATCTTGCTGATCAGGCAAAGATACCAATTAAGTCGCCTTTTCTACAAGTAGATGGATGAATCCCCCACCGGTCATCACCCTGGCCGCATTAGGACCTTGTGCTGGACCGCCACCCAGTTTTTACACGTTGATGGACTGCCACCCAACCACTTACACTTTGATAGACCGTACTCCGGCCTGTAGCTTATGCCGACTCAATAAGATGGACTTACTTCCCGAATGTTGGGCAAGTAATCAAATTCTTTTATCAAAACAGCAACCTCATTGCGAATGTAAAATACCCCACAGAGCCGGATCCCTCAGATTTTTTTAGCGAGTATTTAAATCCCCTTCGAAAGGAAGATCTTAAATTTGAAAACGAGTTTTGGGATCCGCTCTAACTTTTAAAATCATTTTGAAGACTCGAAAATATTTTAAATAATGTTTAGAGTAATGATGATTTAATAAAATAAATCATTCCTAATATGTTAGAAAATATCTGAACATTATTACTTAAATAATATTCCCATAAGGATAGTCTTTATAAAAATAATTGTAGAAGTTTTAAAACTCATACTTGAAATGAATAATAAATAACCAAAGATATATTTATACGAAAGTACGATCTTTATTTGAATAATCGAAAATAAGTTTGATTATTATTCAAACATATCGAATATACCTCATCCGATTAATAGTTATAGAAAACTATATATATATATAAATATATATATATATATATATATTATACTCGGGAACATCGACTCCCGGTTTAGAAAAATGTTCACCTTCGGGTCCCCTATACTAAGGGTATACGCAACTACTGCTTATCTCTAGCATAGGTATTATGCAGCTTATAAGCATTTGAATTAACAATGAGATATCAAGATTTCGAAATAGGCACGCATATATATCATATCCACATGCTCCAATATATTGCAAGAATTGTTAATAACAATCATGCACTTATCACAAGATAATGCATATACACATATACATCACAATAACAGTATACCGGGTAGAAAACTTATATGAGTGTTCCGGGATCGACTTAAGCTTAGAGTGGGTCTAGTAACCTATGAATAACAACATAATCCGGAATTAGACCACGTTCACTTAAGAAACTAGTCAAAACTCACTCATACCCTAATGGTCGCTTATACGCTTAACGATTTGCGTTAATCGCTTGCGTACCCTCAGCTCCACCAATTTTAATAAATTAACTGTTATGAATTTTAAGGCGACTCTTTTGCGAGTACTTTACCAACTGCCTAATTCACCTTACATAATTGTTTCGTATTTTGATTAATCATTTACGGGTCTCAATTATGGTCTCAAAGTTACTCGAGGTTTTGGGGTTCGCTCGCGAAATGTCATTACTTAAAATGGTCGTTTCTCCTAAACCGTAAATCGGATTTAAGCGAACGACATATTAAAATGAAGATTGAATCATAAAATTTCTAAGCATGGTAATGGTCAGTTCATGGTAATGAGTGTTCGGGTGCAAAAGTTATGCACAAAACAGTCTAAGGAAAATTGGGCATTACGACGGCTGAACTTAGCGATTCCCAAATTTTACCAAATCAATTCAATATCAAACCACCACCGATCAACACCATTCCACCATCATTCAACCACAATACAAGATCATTCAACCATAACTCAAGATCTCAACTTATTCATCTAAACCAAGTCAAATTGTGACAAAGAACTTCAATCTAACAAGTATCACTCCTAACTCCAAAATCAACAAAACCACTTACTAAACAAAGCTCTAAACATGATTACACACCCATTACACTAACCCATCATCTACACATTAGGAAATCCAAACAAACAAAACTTAAGACTAAGGGTTTGAGAAGTGATACCTTCCTTGGAGAGTGGAGAATTACTTAGGGAGCCTTGAATAACCACTAACTATCTCTACTAAGCTTGGATCTAGAAGAAAACATAAGAAAATATAAAGTTAGTTTCTTGAAAACACTATTCATCAAGAATGAATTGATTATCTTAGTAAACCTTGGAATCTTGGCTTCAAACTCATAACATAACTAAGTCATGAATTATGGAAGCTAAGGAAACAAACCTCTTAATTTTTGAAGGTGTGTAGCTTGAGTTTTGAAAATTTCTCCTTGATTTTTAAAGAAGAAGTCGAAGCAAAACAATGGGGGGAAGAAGATAGAGTTTGCTTGGTTTATTTTGGGAAGTGTGAAATGAAATGCTTGGTTGCTTTCCTTTTGGCTTGGCAAATTATTAGCTTTTTACCATGGTAAGTTTTACTTGGCTATAAATTAACCAACAAGTCAAAACTCCTTGTCATACTTATGTCACCATGCTTGTGTCATCTTTTAACACATGGCTTTTCCTTGTGATGTGATGAAATCATCATCCACTAACCTCTTTGATTAACTGTTAGGAATATGTTGTGTACTTGATGATAAGCTAAACAAAACACCTTAGTAGATTTAACTTAATGAATTTTGTAGCACCCGACGGATGATCAATTATAGTCCCGACGGATGATTCAATATAGTCCTAACGGATGACTAATTGATATCCATCGGGTGATTAGCTTATCTAACAATAAGTCATGTAGCACATTTCTGTAAACTACTTTGTATAGTTTCTGTAGTAGCTTATGATTCATATAGACTGCTAGTAGATGTGCAGAATAGGTTGATTAAATGTAAATATAAGATGTCTTGTAATTCTGCACAAATAAATAGAGTCAAGTGATAAATGGCTACCCGACGGATGATCAACAAGGCAACCCGATGGATAACAAGCATGTACCCGACGGATGATCAATTCAAACATCTGTTGACAGTGACAACACAGCCACATGCGTTGGGTGTTTGAAAAATGAATGTGGTAGCCTGTTTAGCAGGAAAATGAGAACAAAGAAGCATTACCATTTTCATGCAAGTTATGAAGGTTTTCAAAGATGTTGGAATAGAGTAATGAAGCAGTATAGAGTTAGACTTGATAGTTTTATTTTAATATCGTATCTTTTTGCTATATAAACTTGGTGTATGTAAATCAAGTGCAGCAAGTAGAATAACAACTAACTAGATAAAGAAAATACATTCTCAGAGAAACATTTGTAAGTTGTATCCTTTAGCATTTCTCTGCAAGTTTTAGTTATTTATACTTGTAAGCAGCTGTGAGCTTATTTGAGCTACACAGAGTTCTCTCGATATATATTGTTATGGATCAAAAACTAAGGTATATTAATTGTTGTATTTATTACTAAGATTCGAAAGCTCAAGGAATTCAATGGCTGCTCTCGTGTTTCGTGACTTAACTCTGCCTTTACGAGATGCATACGTATCTCTGTGAATTAGAGAATCAAGCCAAAAAACATAGTTCTGATGATGCCCTCGGGGCTATGGCGGCGAGGGCACACCAAGGACATAGTGGCATGTATGTCCTTAATCGAGGATTAAGCCAAAACGTAGTTCTGATGGATGGGGTGAATCCCTTTATATAGATGTTAAGAGTCCTTGAATTGGACTAGGGTTAAGAGACTTGTTTGAACAAGTTCTCAGACTTTGGATAGACTTTGAAGTCCTAGAATAGAGGAATCAGATTCCTAGTTGGTGTAGGTGCCCTTGAGGCTATCTTTTATGGAATTACATCATCGTTAGGACTCATTTAATGAGCTGGTAATCCCCCTTATTTATTAATTATGGAATTAATAAATAATCAGGGCTTTGAACCTCATTAATTGGGCTTCGTTATTGGACCGTATCAGTTCTAATTAATTCAACATTAACTATATTTCTAGGCTAATTTTAGGCCCATATCATTTGCCCCTCAACTTCTGGGAAACCGTAAAAGATTTCGCTGAAGTTAAGTTCATTTGTTCCCTTGCAGGGTATCGTTTTTGCGTAAAGTGTGGAGTGACCTACACATTTACAATGATTTGCCTTGCACACGGCTTCAGGGTTATTTTAGAACCTCCCTATTATTTTCCTTACCTTATTCCTTCTTTTTAGAAATTTTCTGGTATTTTTCAGGAATTTTCTCTTAATTTCTAAGATTTTTCCCTAATTTACAGGAAATTTCCCTTTATTTCTCGGATTTTTTCCTAATTTACAGAAATTTTCCCTTAATTTCTGGGATTTTTTCCTAATTTACAGGAATTTTCCCTTAATTTTTGGGATTTTTTCCTAATTTACAGGAATATTCTAATACTCACAAATACTTTTAATTTTTCAAGAATATTTTTCCCTACTTTGGGTATTTTTCTTGATTTTTTCTAATATTTTAGGAATTTTTCCGCACCTCCTAGAATTTTTCGTAATTTTTCCTAAAATTTTAGAAATTCTTTCTGTACCTCTCGGTATTTTCGGTAATTTTTCTTAATATTTTAGGAATTATTTTATACCAACCGGTATTTTTTCCAAAAATTTTAGGAATTCATTTATACCAACGGGTATTTTTTCCTAAAAGTTTAGAAATTATTTATATCAAAGGGTATTTTTTACAAAAAAATTAGGAATTAATTTATACCAACAAGTATTTTTTCCTAATATTTTAGAAATTATTTTATACCAACGGTTATTTTTTCCTAAAAGTTTTAGGAATTAATTTATACCGACGGGTATTTTTTCCAAAAATTTTAGGAATTAATTTATACCAACGGGTATTTTTTTCTAATATTTTAGAAATTATTTTATACCAATGGATATTTTTTCCTAAAAGTTTTAGGAATTAATTTATACCAACAGGTACTTTTTCCAAAAAAAATAGTAATTAATTTATACCAACGGGTATTTTTTCTTAATATTTTAGAAATTATTTTATACCAACAGGTATTTTTTCCAAAAATTTTAGGAATTAATTTATACCAACAGGTATTTTTTCCTAATATTTTAGAAATTATTTTATACCAACAGGTATTTTTCCCTAAAAGTTTTAGGAATTAATTTATACCTACGGATATTTTTTTCCTAATACTTTAGAAATTATTTTATACCAACGGGTATTTTTTCCTAAAAGTTTAGAAATTATTTTATACCAACGGGTACTTTTTTCTAATATTCATGAACTTTTTAATCGTATTTTCATTTTTGCCCATTTTTTAATAAAATAATTAAAAAATGAGCTCAGGGGCACCACCATCCTAGGCGTGGGTTACCCCCGCCTAGGAGGTCTTCTTTCAACCACGCCTACAAAATGTGCAGGGTGGGCGTTGTTGTTTTGTTTCTTTTTTTTCTTTTGCCTTTTTTTTGTCCTTTCCTTCATCAATTTTTTTTGTCTCTTTTTTTTCTCTCATTTTTTTTATCAAATTTTTTTGTCACCTCCCCCCCCCCCCCTTTTTTCTTCTTCTTTTTATAAAATTATGAACTCTTGTCAAATTTATTCAGCGGACATATTTATTTTGTGCAACCGTGCATAATATAACTAATTGGATAGAAAATAATATTAAAATTTATTTTCTATTATTTCTAATTAGTTCTAATTTTAAATTCCTTATTTTTTAAGGAATTTATATATCAAATTAAGAATTTACTCGTAATTTTTTGTTGTCATCAGACATTAATTTATGCATTCGTGCATTATACAAAATTCTCTATTTTGAGAATTTTGTATTCCTTTTTTCTAATAGTTTCCTCCCTTTTCTTTTTCTATTTTCATAAATAATTTGATTGTGCAACTCCATCCTAGGCGTGGGTTACCCCCTTTTAATAAGAAAAGGGTACCTTCTTTCGATCATGAATCCTAGGCGTGGGTTACCCCCGCCTAGGAGACAGTATTGTAACGACGGTTGGGAATGGCGCTACCTGGGCGCTGTAGGTTTCAAACCTAATTGTATTTTACCCATATCTATGTTATCAACTCATAATTTGAGTTTGTACGTGTCGAGGCTATAAGGTCTTCTGATGAGTGACCAACGCGGCCTTGCATGGCTTCATATGCCTGCTATGGCTCTTTATTTTGCTCTTATCTGCTTTCGGTCCTTTATGGACTTTGAACATTTTCAGTGTGCATCCTACTTGTCCTTCGGGACTCCACTTGTGATCTTTCGGGATCTTCTATCTTTATGCAGATATCTTTTATTTTCGGCGATTGGTCTTTCAGGACTTGCATTCGTTAGATGCTCTCTCATAAATAAATTGATAGATAAGATGATAAACTTGCATAAGTAGATAATATCCTGAAATATGGGTTTAACCCTTACATTGAATAGAAATTGGTTTCATCGACCTTATTTCTACTTGTTAGATGCATTCACGCTATGGGGATTTGTATCTTGCAATCCCAAAAAAGTCGAGGAATTCTTGGGGCCACAAGCCTTCTTTTTGCACGTATTAAACATTCACTTATGTCACTTGAACTCTTCAGGTACAAGATATTATGGTATATAATCGTTACCCGAGTTTAATTTAACTGCACTTGAATGACTACGACACCTATGAGCCTCTAATTTGGACAAAACTTGGGCTCTTCAAGCCTTCAACAACTTTTATTTTTATTTCCTTGCGTACTATTTCAGTACTTGGCAAATTTTTTGTGCTTGCCATATATTTGCTTTTCTATCATATATAATAAACCTTAAAGTTTATGATATGGCAAGGCTTTGGCATTTTCTCACCATTTATGGTTTCCAACTCAAAATTGCCCTAACCGATTATGGGCTAGTCTTTTCTTTACGTCCAACTCCGGATACCTCAACCTTCCTCAAGATTAAGTCTCCTTCCTGAAAGACACTTTCTCTAACCCTTCTATTATAGTAGAGGGAGGCTCTTCATTGATGCTCTGCATTACAGGCTTCAACTTCATCCATGACCTCATTAATTAGGTTGAAGGCTAGCCTTATGCCTTCTGTGTTAGTCTTTGGCTCGTAAGCTCCAACTCTTGGTTATGCATGTGTAATTTCCAGCAGCACCACTATCTCAGCTCCATAAGCTAGCATGGACGAGGTTGCTTCGGTTGTGAACTTGAAGGTAGTCCGGTAAGCCCATAAGATAGGCAACAACTCGTCCACCAACGCGTTCCTCGAGGGTTTGACCCTTTTCTTAAGTCCGTCAAGGATAATTGGCTTGTGGATGAGCTACGGAGGTAAACCGCAACTTGATCTCGTTCTCCTCACAATACTTCCTGAACTCTTCATTATTGAATTGTGTTCCATTATCGATGACTAGGATGCGGGGAATTCCATATCTGTACATGATACTTTCCCACAGGATTTGTGCAGCCTATTTAGTTGTGATCTTAGTTAAAGGTTTAGCTTCAATCCACTTAGTAAAATAATCAATCGCTACAATCAGGAACTTCCTCTGAGCTGTGGCCATGGGGGAAGGCCCAAATATATCTATTCGCCACACGGAAAAGGGGATGGGAGGGTTGATGGAAGTCAGTATCTCGGGGGGTTGTCGAACAGCCGGTGTATGTTTCTGACAACGATCACATTTCTTCACATATTTTTTGGCATCGGTCATCATCTCTGGCCAATAAAAGCCTAAACGGGTTATCTTATGAGCCAGTGCTCTGCCCCCCAAGTGTTGCGCATAAATACCTTCATGTACTTTATCAAAAGCCAAGCATGCCTCACCGGGCCTGAGACATCTTAAGTAAGGAATCACATAAGATCTTTTGTACAAAATCCCATCAATCAAAGAATATTTCAGTGCTCGAACAACCAAATTTCGTGCTTCATTCACATCGTTTGGAAGCCAACCAGTTTGAATATGGGCCTTAATGGGATCTATCTATGATGCCCCCAGCCCTATGGGAGCTACAAGTTTAACATCAATGCTCCATGTCTTTAAAACGTGGAAGTACACATTTCCTGAACTCTTTTCTATCTCCGATGAAGCGAACTTAGACAGCACATCTGTCTTAGCATTTTCCTCTCTTAGGATGTGCTCAACATGGCATTCATCAAATTGAGTCATCACAACCCTTACTAGGCGGACATACTTAGTCATTGTATCATCCCTTGCCTCAAACTCTCCCTTTACCTGGGATATGACCAGCTTCGAGTCTCCACAGACCTTCAAGTTCTTGACTCTCAGTGTCCCTGCTAGGCCAAGGCCAACTATCAGAACTTCATATTCTGCCTCATTGTTTATGGTTGGAAAGTCTAACTTCATCGCATATTCAATCAAAAACCCATCGGGGCTTTGTACAACTAACCCTGCTCCACTTGAATTTGTTTTTGATGCTCCATCAAAATAGAGAACCCAATATTCCTTCTCCTTATCATCTTTTTCTTGAGGTATAGTATCTTCCTGCCCCCGACTTCTTGGTTGGGTATGGTGCATTCCACCATGAAGTCAGCCAATGCCTAGGCTTTTATTGTCGTTCGTGGCTTATACTTGATGTCAAATTCTCCCAACTCTATTGCCTGATTGATCAGCCTCCTACTAGCCTTTGGACTATAAATAATATTTCTCAAGGGTTGATTTGTCAGCACCTCAACTTGATGAGCCTGAAAGTAAGGACACAACTTTCTTGAAGCCATTACCAAGGCTAAAGCAAACTTCTCAATAGTTGAATAATTTAACTCAGCTCCATGTAGAATTTTGCTAACATAGTATAAGGGTTTGTGGATTTTAAGTTCCTCCTTAACCAATACAGCGCTCAAGGCATTCTCTGAAACAGCCAAGTACAAGTATAAAACTTCATTCAGAGATGGCTTGGCCAACAACGGGGCCTGGGCCATATATTTCTTTAATTCCTCGAATGCCTTCTGGCTTTCCTCACTCCATATAAAATCCTTTACCTTCTTCAAAGACTTCAAAAATGACAAACACTTGTCCCCAGACTTGGAGATGAATCGCCCTAATGCAGCGACCCTTCTAGTGAGCTTTTGAACATCTTTGATAGTTTTGGTGGCTCCATGTCCAAGATTGCCTTTATTTTATCGGGATTGGCCTCTATTCCTCTCTTAGAGACCATCAATCCCAAAAACTTTCCAGATCCTACTCCGAAAGCACACTTTGTAGGATTTAACATCATCTTGTGGTATCTCAGGACCTCAAAAGCTTCCCTCAAATGGGTTATATGGTCAGTCTTTACTAGACTCTTGACTAACATGTCATCGACATAAACTTCCATGGTCTTGACAACAAGATCCTTAAAAATCTTATGTACTAACCTTTGATAGGTGGCTCCTGCATTCTTGAGACCAAATGCCATAACAAGATAACAATAAACACCAAAGTCAGTGATGAATGATACCTTTGGGATGTCGCCCTTGTGCATCTTGATTTGATTGTATCCATTAAATCCATCCATAAAGCTCAGCATCTCATGTCCAGCAGTAGCATCTATCAAAGTATCTATCCGTGGCAATGGGAAACAATCTTTTGGGCATGCATCATTCAGGTCAGTGAAGTCCACACACATTCTCCATTTTCCATTGGCCTTCTTTACCATCACAGGGTTCACTAACCATTCTGGAAATTGTATCTCCTCAATGAAACTAGCCTCTAAAAGCTTCTCTACTTCTTGTTTAATAGCTTCTTGCCTCTCTGGAGCAAAACTTCTTTTCTTTTGCTTCATTGTCTTCCGATTTGGATCCACATTTAGTTTGTGAGTGATCAATTCCGGGTCTATGAGTGATCAATTCCGGGTCTATACCTGGCATATCAGCTGCCGACCATGAAAACACATCACTATTTTCTTGCAAAAATTTCACCAACTTCCCTCTAAGGGGCTCCTCTAGTGTGGCTCCAATGAAAGTCACCTTCTCATGATCCCCGGGGGCTAAAGGAACCGAAACCAAGTCTTCTATCGGCTTCCCTCTTTTCTCATCATTCTCTCGGATATCAGATCTTCAATAGGCAGAACTTGCCCCCCGACTGCATCAGCCCTTAGTGAGGCCACATAACAACTTCTAGCCATTTTTTGATCTCCTCTCTCTTCTCCAATCCCATTTCTGGTGGGATACTTCATAACTGAGTGGTAGGAAGAAGGGACTGCCTTGAAGGCGTGTATCCCCGTTCTTCCCATGATAGCGTTATAAGTTGAACTAGCCTTCACCACCACAAAGTCCAACATATGTATTTCTTGTCTTGGTTCCTGATATGGTTGTTGGCAGCTTGATTATCCCTTCAACAGGGACTCCACTCCTGCAAATCCATATATCGGCATATCGGTTGGGGTTAGTTGAGAATCATTATAACCCATCCTTAAAAAGGTGTCATGGAGCAAGATATCCACTGATGCACCATTATCTACAAGGACCCTCTTCACCGGGTTGTTCCCTATTATTGGTGTTCTGACCAGCGGGTCATCATGAGGAAATTTCACACCCTCTAGGTCAGAGTCATCACAAGCCATTGTTATTCCTGTCCTGGCCCTCTTCGGGGTTTCCCCAACAATATGCATAACCTCTCTAGTATATGCTTTCCTGGAGTTCCTGGACAATCCACTAGCAGTTGGTCCTCCAAAAATTGTGTTTATCACCGGCCCTCGGGGTCATGGTCCTCCAAAGATTACATTTATCACTGGTCCCCTGGGCTGGGGATTCCGCCCCTGATCGTCTTGGTCCCTCCTACGATCTTCAAAGTTCTTTCTCCCATTGTTAGTCCTATCTCCTCCTTCCCCAGTGTATTTGTTCAATCTCCCTTTTCGAATAAGGAACTCAATTTCATCTTCCAGTTGTCTACACTCATTGGTGTCATGACCAACATCTTTGTGAAATCTACAATACTTGCTCTTATCTAGCTTGGCAGGATCAGCCTTCAAGGGTTTAGGCCAACGAATATCTCAATCTTTCTCGATCTCCATTAAGATCTGGCTTCTGGGAGCATTCAACTTAGCATATTCAGTGAACTTTTGCCCAGGTCCTCCCTTCTTTGGGATTGAATCAGGGTTTTGATCAGTTCTAGGATACTTATCCTTAGCTATAGATTCCAAATCAGTTTTCCGCTTCTTGCCTCCAGTGGGCTCGTTATTCACTACTGTCTTCATCATGCTCTCCTCCACTTTTATGTACTTCCCGGCCCTATCTTGGAGCTACAACATGCTTTCAGGGGGGCGCTTGGCCAAGGACATCTTGAAACTCATCCCTAGTTCCCTGTTGCAGGGCTATCATAGCAACCTTGTCATCAAGGTCCGGGACTTTTAAAGCTTCCTTTGTGAAACGATTCAGGTAGTCTCTCAAGGATTCTTTTTCTCCTTGCACAATGCTCATGAGGGATGCTGAACTTTTTTCATGCACTCTCCCGCTGATGAATTGCTTAATAAAAGCCTGACTTAACTCTCTGAAGGACCCAATGGAATTCGGAGGCAAGCGGCTATACCATCTTTGAGCCATCCCCGACAGGGTTTGAGGAAAGGCCCGACACTTAATAGCGTCGTTCACGGGCTGCAGCAACAGTGTATTAGAGAAAGTCCTGACATGGTTGGCAGGATCTCCAGTGCCATCATAAGCTTTGATGGTGGGCATCTTAAACTTTCTTGAGATATGGGCACTCATTATCTCTTCAGAGAATGGTGGAGTAGGATCATCAGGATCTCCCAAGGGAAGGAGATTACTTGGATCAGCCTTTGGGACAACAGTCCTTCTCTGTAACGGATCATCCAGGTCTATGATTGGAGGAGGATTTCTCCCCCTTGGAGGCAGTGGGGGTCTGGAGGTCTGGTGCGCCTCTAAGTCGCGCTTCATCCTTTGAATCTCAGCCTCGTGAGCCCTGATTCTCTCATGTACTTCTTGGGGATTCATCCCTTGGGTGATCCTAGAATGCTGGTTACCATCATGCATCGGCTCTTTTCCAGCACGCCTCCTTCTTGGGGCCACATCATCATCCGAAGATTCGGAGTCTCTCTCAGTGTAAGGGCCAGAGAATTCTTGATCCTCCGGGATAGGAGCCAAACCATGTATATATTGGGACATCTGCCCCTGTGCTTCACTCCGATTAGCATGTCCACTTCTTCCAACCTCGGGGTAAAGAGGCATCCCATAAGGGGGGTTAGTGGTCACAACAGTTGAATACTCGTACCCAACAGGTCGAGAATTCATGTAGCTTCTGAAGTTGGGAATTCGTCCCTTGAGTAGCCGAGGGAATCGTCCCTTGTGGCTGAGGTTCAGTTGCCCCTACCTGGGTTCCTCCTTGGGTGGCGGCATAGGTTGTATGCGGAGGTATCTCCACCGTTGATGAAATCGTTTGAGCCATCCCTGCTGGTGTCCCTCCTTCAGGGGCGCTGCTTCCTCTCCGTGTTCTCGCCATGGTTGTTGTTGTGTTTCCCACAGACGGCGCCAAATGTTATGGACTAAAAACTAAGGTATATTAATTGTTGTATTTATTACTAAGATTCTGAAGCTCAAGGACTTCAATGGCTGCTCTCGTGTTTCGTGACTTTACTCTGCCTTTACGAGATGCCTACGTATCTCTGTGAATTAGAGAATCGAGCCAAAAAACGTAGTTCTGATGATGCCCTCGGGGCTATGGAGGCAAGGGCACACCAAGGATGTAGTGGCATGTATGTCCTTAATCGAGGATTAAGCCAAAACGTAGTTCTGATGGATGGGATGAATCCCTTTATATAGATGTTGAGAGTCCTTGAATTGGACTAGGGTTAAGAGACTTGTTTGAACAAGTTCTCAGACTTTGGATAGACTTTGAAGTCCTAGAATAGAGGAATCAGATTCCTAGTTGGGGTAGGTGCCCTTGAGGCTATCTTTTATGGAATTACATCATCGTTAGGACTCATTTAATGAGCTGGTAATCCCCCTTATTTATTAATTATGAAATTAATAAATAATCAGGGCTTTGGGCCTCATTAATTGGGCTTCGTTATTGGACCGTATCAGGTCTAATTAATTCAACATTAACTATATTTCTAGGTTAATTTTAGGCCCATATCATATATATATATATAAATATCTGGTGGATACATTCAAATCCACCAAAAAGTTTTAAAGACTTGTGTTTTTATTACTTGTGTTTTGATTTATATAATCCTTTCATTCCGCACTTTGCAAATCAAACAAATATATATTATTGAGTTAGAACCAGTTTTCGAAAATCTTAAAAAGAAGCCAGAATTACATTCAACCCCCCCTTCTGTAATTCTTGTTGTATTGTTAGGGAATAACAATTGGTATCAGAGCTAGCTCTTGAAGTACAAAGAGTTTAAATCATAACAAAATAGCCAGATGAACAAGAAGGATGTTGGAGTGAAAATTCCATTTCTGGACAAAGACAATTATCACCATTGGAAGGTGAAGATGCACCTACATCTTCTTTCTCAAGATGAGGCCTATGTGGATTGCATAGAAAGAGGTCCTCATGTACTAATAAGAGCTGCAACAAGGAATGAACCATCTGTTCCCAAGCCTAGGTATGAATGGTCAGATCCTGATATTGAGCAAGTCAGGAAAGACAAGAAGGCCATGAATATGTTGTTTAATGGAGTTGATGGTGATATGTTTGATAACATCATTAACTGCAAAACTGCCAATGAGGTTTGGGACACAATTCAGATTATCTGTGATGGTACTGAGCAAGGGAAAATAAGATGCAGCTGCTAATTCAGCAATTTGAGCACTTTCATTGTGAAGATAGTGAGTCTCTCACTGATATTTTTAGTAGGTTTCAAAAACTGCTAAATGCTCTGAAGTTACATGGAAGAGTCTATCAGACAAAAGACTCGAATCTCAAGTTCCTTGGATCTCTTCCAAAGAAATGGAAACCAATGACAGTCTCATTGAGAAACTCTCAAGATTACAAGGAGTTTACTCTGGAGAGGCTGTATGGCATCCTGAAGACTTATGAGCTTGAAATAGAGCAAGATTAGAAGATGGAGAAAGGAAGGAAGAAAGGAGGGTCCATAGCACTGGTTGCTGAGTTGGAGAAAGAGAAAGAGGTGAAGGTAGAAGTTGTTGAGTCTACTTCAAAGGTCTGTGAAAACAAGGGCAAGGAGCTGGTAGCAGAAAATGAAGATTCTTTGAGCCAAGATGATATGGATGATATTGATGAACATCTTTCATTTCTTTCCAGAAGATTTTCCAAGCTCAAGTTCAAGAAGAAATTTGGAGCAGCTAGGCCAAATAGAAACATGGTGGATAAATCAAAATTCAAGTGTTTCAAATATGGCTTGGCAGGGCACTTTGCCAGTGAGTGTAGATAGTCAGATTCCGGCAAGAAGAAGTTTGAGCTTGTGGATTATAAACAGAAGTATTTTGAATTGCTTAAACAAAAGGAAAGGGCTTTTATTACACAAGAAAATGACTGGGCAGCAGATGGTCTGGATAAGGATGAAGATGTCAACTATGTCAATTTAGCCCTAATGGCCAAGTCTGATGAAACAGAGACAAGTTCTTCAAGTAATCAGGTAATCACCACTAACCTTGCACATTTATCTAAAATTGAGTGTAATGATGCAATAAATGACATGTCTACAAAATTATATCATTTGCGTGTTACATTTAAGTCTCTCACTAAGGAAAATGCTAAAATCAAACAAAACAATTTGTTTTTTTAGTGAGAGGAATAATGTGCTAGAGTCTTAGTTTATTGAATTTGAAAAATTGAGAATAGAATGTAAGATTGCTAAGGATGAATTAACTGAGTCCTTGAAGAAAGAAGAGATTTTGAAGAAGCAGTTTGAACGAGAGCAGGAGGTGATTAAGGCATGGAAATCATTTAGAGATGTCCATGCTTAAATCATCAAAGTTCAAGGAATTGAGTCCTTCTGTGATGCAGCCTGGAAAAAGAGTAAAGAGAAGCTGTAATACAATTTGGTTAAAGGATTGCTAACAAATGTAGACTCGACGGATGATGAGAGTCATCCGTCGGATAATCCAAAAAATTATCCGTCGAGTGACATAAATCCTCATCCGTCGGCTGTGACCAAACCTGTGAGTAAAGCCAAACTTGCCAAGTTAAATGAAAAATATGGATCAGTTTCCAAAAACTTTATTTCAGGAGAATCTAATCAAGTAAAGAAGGAGAAGAAATTGAATGATGGTCATCTGTCCATCAAGCAATTGAATGATAGACTAGAAAAGATTGAGGTTAAAATAGAGGCTAAAAAGAAAAACAATAGAAATGGGAAAGTAGGAATTAACAAACATAACAACTACACACCTGTTAAGTATGATCTAAGAAAAATCTGTGTTAAGTGTGGTAGTGCTAATCATTTTTCTGTTAATTGCAAACTTGCCATGCCTACTCCCACATCTGTTCCATCTTCTTTTCCCAACATGAATGCTATGCCTTCTATGCCTATGAATGATATGTCTGCACAGAATATGAATGCACAATTTGCTAATATGTCATTTGCACCTAATCCTTATTATGCTGCATTTAGTATGCCTCAAATGCCATTTAGCATGCCCTACTGGAATAACATGTTTGCAAATAGCATGCCATTTTCTGTTAACAAAATGTGCATGATAATTCTGTTTTAATTACTGGTTTCAAAGGTCCAACTCAGATGACTAAGGATGAATCTGATATCCCCAAGTCAAATGAGATAAAACCTAAGAAACAAAAGAAGAAAGCTAACAAGGCAGGACCCAAGGAAACTTGGTACCAAAATCAACTTGATTTAGTTTTGATGTGTGCAGGGAAACAGAAACAAATTGTGGTACTTGGATAGTGGTTGTTCAAGACACATGATTGGAGATTCTACCCTTCTCACAGAGTTCAAGGAGAGAGCCGGCCCAAGTATTACTTTTGGAGATGATAGCAAGAGTTATTGTAACAACCCCAAATCCGGGGTCAAGGTTTGGTGTTACTAAACAATCCTTACATAGAATAAAGAAAGAAATAAATAAATAAATAACCCCTTGAATCCGGATCGTTTACAGGTTATGGTATGAAACAAGAATCTAATCTTCTACAACTTACAACAACTAATATACAATTGTAAATACCTCTGAACTAATGCTCGAATCATATTCTTCTAACTTCTTCAACCTCTCGCAGCGGAGATTTCTCGAACTTCTGTTGTCTATCTAAGCTATTCATTTGTATCCTTATCTGTTTCTGGCAGAAATAAGAATTGACAAAGCAAGAGTGAGCCAAAAATGCCCAGCAAGTATATAATTTGAGTCTTAAACATTAATTTCTCTGAAATATTTTGAAGAGCGAAACACGAAATCATTTAAAGGATATACTTTATCAACTTAAAATCAATTTGATTTGCATTGCTATAAATTACATAGGACATAATGACATTTTTGTCAGAGCTTTTAGAGATCGCGTGTTTTCAAAATAGCTTCTGGTATCATCTCATAATTGAGCAATGGATGCACTAACTATTCATAAAACGACGTTCAAGAAATTCATAACTATTCAGTATCCATCATTATCGACTAAGTTTCCATAGACTTAGCCTGCTAAACCAGCCTGATAAGGACGGGTTGAATAATTAAGAAGATCCCAATTCATTCGAGATCCTAACTATCACTGAGCAACTAATGCTGCAGCAACAATCTGAACCTCGAATATATTTAGAAACATTGTAATTTCCCAAAACTGAGGGCTAAGAAAGAATAACTTTAACCCATAATCACCTTTTATTTCAAGAGGGAATGCCATTAATGGCGAACAATAATAAATTGGACTGAACACTAGAAACCAACATATGCACTATAACCTGCTGATCAGTCAGAATATAGTGCGGATCTATACCCAACTGCATAGACCCAACCAACATTAGGAGTACTCAGGCAACTATGGCCTAAAGGGGTCCGGTCCATCTCCGGCCCATAGGATCCAGCTCATCACTGGTCCTCATAATAATCGTCCAGCCCGTAGAGTATTTTGATATCAAATCATTCTGATTTCAAAACATCCCAAATTAGGGTTCGCAAATAACCCAAACGAATGGGTATTTGCTCAAAAGAGCAATTTAATTATAGGAACAAGAATTAAAAGAACTGGCATAATAAGAGTAATTGCAGCGAAATATAAAATAGTTAACTATTCTGAACTTAGAATAGGAGAGAATAAATATTTGCAGTATTTAAGGAGAAAGGTTAGGAATACTTGCAGTATTTAAAAGAAACTCACGAATACTTGCATGATAAAATTTAAAATAAATATCACTTGAACAATAAGTGATGATAGAGATACTTGCCTCAATAAGCTTTAACCGCTATTGACTTTGGTTCGACTTTGATCGTTCGGCTTTATTGACAAACTACTATTCGATTCTGGATACGATCCCGACACTCAGGTTCTTCGATTGGAAAACTTTATTAATCCCAACGTCTAATCACTAGATCATTCCTAGTCCAACGTCACATCTTGGGTCTTCCGTCTAAAACCTACAGGGTTGAAATACCCTAATTCAGATAATCGCTTAAGCTTACATCAAATTATCATCCTATTTTACCCATACGATTTCATAACTGAATTCATATTTATATGTATTATCAAAATACACATAGCAGTTATGGTTCACATCTTCGAAATTCGGTTCGGTATTCATTTTCAGAAAATACGTATACTCGTCGTTTTCAAAAATAGGGTAATCGATTATTTATAAATTATCTTGTCTCAATCGCAGTCCAGTTCATATAATATAATTGTATATGATTATTCGACGTCTCCGATAATTATAGGTTACGTTCCCGAAATTTCGGAATTAATTTCCCGAAAATCGGGCAGCGTCTCCTTTGTTTATCGGCCTACCCGTCGAAATCAAATCGACGTCAAATCACAACAACAGCCACAACATAATTCAATCCACAATCCAATTACCAAGTCCCAAACTCCGATTCGCTTAATTATTATTACTATTCGTATTCTGCATTTTTATTCGTATTTTTTATTTAATTAATAACGTAGGACTCAGATTAAAATCATCACGGTCCACCGTTAGCTCACAAATGTTCATCGCTGACGGCGGCGAAATTCGCGGGTACCCGATTAATTCGGGTTTCCAACACGAAAGTCCGCCGATTAATATAATAATAATTCCCGTACGAATTTATTATTTATTTCACGAAATCCATCAAAATTTGATCTTGCAGAAAATAAAAATTCAACTCAGCAAAGCACTGGAGTTAACAAAACTACCACACACAGGAGCACCCACGGAACCACCACCATCTCGCCGGAATCCGGCGAGAGGCGGCAGCAACACAGACGCACACAAAACAACAGAACCAACTGAACACTCAAACGGAACAAAACAGGACAGTAACCCGAATTAAAACAAACGCAGCACAGCAAATATACATACGATATATACATTTACATGCGCCCGAGATCACCGTAGTCATCGAAAAGGTACCGATGGCTAGAAAATATAAAAACAGCCCAAAACAGAAGCTGCAAAGCCACCAACACACACACAACAGGCCACACGCACGATTGCATACAGAACCAGCACGTCACCGTGCCACAGTCGCCTCGCCGGAAAGCGGCAACGGCGGCAACAGCGGTGGCCGGAGATTACCAGGAGAGAAACATAGCAGCGGGGAAAGGAAAAAGGAGGAGAAAAAGAAATTGATAAAGAGAGGAGGAATCAAGAGAGATTGGATGAGAGAGGTCAGAGAGATTGATAAATAAAGAGAGAGGAAGAGAAGAAATCGAGAGGGAGAAGAAGAGGGAAGAGAGAGAGGGTTGTAATTATCCTTTATGTTAATCATTTTTAGTATAATTTCTGAATTCGTACCGGAATATAAGAATTTAACGATCCATTTACGAATAACATAACTCGAAAAAATTCCAAATTACCTTTTAAAATTTATCGAAGTAATTAAAAATTTAATAAATAAAATTTTCATGATTTTTGCAGCATTCTGGAATTAAATATTGATTTTATAATTAAATGGGGTCAGGAAATCATTTTAAATTAAATTAAATTCATACAACTCGATAATTAATTATGACATTAATCTTCGCGTCCAACAAATCACAAACAATTAATACTACACATCGCATAGCTGACCGAATCATCACACATTAGATTTATTTAATAATTTGATAATTACATTTACCTTTTGGATCTGAAAATAGGTTACTAAGTCGCTAAGTAACTGAAAAGACGATACGATTTTAATATCAAAATTGGACAATTATCAAAACAGAGCTTCCTATAAAATACTTTATACGAAATTAAAGTGATAATGTCTCGCCTTTTGAGAATATAAATTCTTATCGATATATGAAATGATTTGCGTATCGAAAATTTCATACCGGTACTCCTACAGGTCAAATCGTAACCCGGATCGAAAAAAAAAAGTCAAAACACGGAAAATGTCCGGAATTACCAGATTAGGTTAGGAAGGAGTTTTCAAAAGATTTTCAGGTTATAAAAACGTAAAAACGGTTGAAGTCGGCTGATTCCCGGCTTTATAAAATAATTTTGTAATTATTCAGAAAATAATTAATAATTTTATAAATTATTATAAAATCATCTAACACTCCAAAAATTACCAAAAAAATACCTTAATTATCTATATTTTATTCTGGACATATTAAAATTAACATACTCACATTTTATTACATACAAACATCCAAATATTATTATCAAACACCAGATAATTCACCAAAAATTCATATAATATTCACATAATAATCATATATTGATATAAATAATTATACGATATTTCCCAGATGTTACATCCTTCCCCCCTTAAAAAGATTCTGTCCTCAGAATCACGCTAAGGAATAATACTATTATTTTTCAAGTATATATAACTTTCATTTTCTCAGGTTAATCTCTCAACCTCATAATTTTTCATAACCTTAACGTATAATACCAATCTTTCCTTTATAGCCTCTTGCTAACATCATATTTTATTTATTGCTTGCATAACTCAATTCAACTCTCCATCTCCTATATATACTGGAGCTAACCTACTTCTTCCGAATATCTACAGATCAATGCCTTATGAATGCGCTGTATGGGTAACGGTGAAGCCAACTCACTTCTACTTATCATGTCTATTTACTACATAGGAGGAACAACATAACACATCTTAATTCTCTTTTTCTTTCTAATTCTAGTAACTCGTGCCTACATGCATTTCCAATTG
The DNA here is from genome assembly GCF_009905375.1 of Apium graveolens. Lineage (NCBI taxonomy): Eukaryota > Viridiplantae > Streptophyta > Magnoliopsida > Apiales > Apiaceae > Apium > Apium graveolens. The sequence continues at coordinate 208,574,640 of NC_133653.1, forward strand.
TTACTCGGTGTTGAATCTCGTCCTCATATGTTTCTTCGTTCAATTAATCTAATTTGTAATCACTTCCTATCGCACTGGAGGTAACCGTTCCTGTAATCTTCTTCTTCATTTGTAAATGATGCACGGGAACTGGGGCGCATTGGCTTTCTGACGTTAACTATAATATTCCCCAAGTACCTTTCCTATAATTCCTCGGTCTCATTATTTTAATCACAATTTAGCAGTCTTTCACTGACATTAAATCTGTCAATTACTCACATAACCTGAATCATCCTTCATTTTTATACGTAGGGAACTAAATTACCTTCCTCAGCCATATATATTTAAATATCTTATGAACTCGTTATGCCTATAACAAAAGGGTCAGCTCATTCGTAACTGTTCTATCTATCTCATTGTCTTGATGGACTAACTTGAGTTATACCAATCTGATTTTCTTTCTAATTTTAACAATTTGCGATTATGCACCTTCTATTTTCCTGACTGTTCAACTTTACTTCTCGCGTCTCCTTCTGTTTGGTTAATCTGGCCTATAATTATTTTTAATCGTATTCGAGAACCTTTAGTTGATCTCTTGAATTTCTCATCCGTGTGCGCCTGATATACTGAGCTCATGGCGTCTGATACTTCAAAATGTTCTAACTCTATTCAAAACTAAAAATTAAAGGAAGATCTTGACAATTGTATTTAATTCACTATTTTCTAGTATTTTTTTTTCAATTTCTTTTCAATCACTAACACATATATTCATCGAGCGAACTCTTTTACTATCTGAAAGGAAATATTAATTTGGAATAGAATGAACCATAACTTTATTCAAAACTGAACTCTTGTATTAATACTAATTTTATTATCATATCAAATTAGATATAAATATGAACTTTGATGCTAACAACATTCCATACTGAAGTCAACACCAATCATCTATATTAATACCACCTTTGATATTTAACAACAAAATAAGTATCAGTATATTCCAGAAGTCGGATCAAACCTGCTCTCAATTTCTAACTTTTCCTATCCCTTTATTCATTCCCTTGCTTGCATGCATTCTTGGAACGAATTCCTATTTTCAACTATCGACGTTCCATCTCATTCTCCTAATAATTCTGGCACAACCGACGTTCCCAACTTGCATATTTTCTGGATTATTTTATAAAATTTCTTTATCATCCTTTTGATTTCACTTCTTGTCTTGATTAGTTCCTCGTTCTCATTATTTATTATCTTGTTCATACATAACGAATTTTTTTTTCTTAGTAATATTACTTTGTTTATTATTGGATAGGTCATTTCTGGAGTTCACACTGGAATGAAGGCTTTTATTTGTACTATTTAAATTTTTACTAACAGAGTTATCGAATTTCTTTGGTAGCTATTTCCTTAGCCTTGCTTAAATTATCGCAGTTCGCGTATTTGACTTTCCCTCAATTGATCAGCATTTCTTCTTCCCAAATTCCCATGAATACTTTGTTAGTGTACCTTAGATACTTAGATTTACGAGCTTTCGAAAAATTTTATTCAATCGCCATTCGATATGGTTATACTTTCCGGTCCTTCCGGGAATGCTATTTTAGATAATAGAACCTCTTTGCTTTATCTTGAACCTCTTGTTTATCGAAAAGAGCATATTTATTTAGATAAAGTCTCACACATGTCCGTGGTAACATCATGCTAATTCTATTAACTTTGATTCCTGTTAACACCATCGATTCCTTTAACTTACCAATCATTTGGAGTACAACTGGGAGCGAGAACACCCTCCTTTATTCTTACACGTAGGGTAATTTCTAAAAATTTGGGCAGCACCTCCCCTATACCATTGACTACCAGTCGGACTCGAGCCGACACCATCAATCTTCCAAATCATCTACAATCACATCCATCCATTTTCATTAACCAAATTCATCCATCCACCATAATTCAAACTATATCCTTTTGATTAGTATAGGTATGGTTAATTGGCATAACATATATATATATATATGAAATGAGATTTAAGGTTTTAAATCAACAAAGATTAATATAACCACTTTCTTCCTAGTTCTTTCAGAATGTTACAAAATTTTACCATTAAGCTTTAAAATTTATCTCGTGTCTCAAAATTTTATTTCGCGAGTATTTTAACTTATTTATTGTCATTACTAATTGTGTATAGAAAAATTATACCGCATCATTTAATTGGTCACACCAATCATTTATTGTTGACGATACACACTTAATTTTTATTAACTATTCTGTTTATCTTTCAATAACCACGCACGGTTTTCATTACTATCGTCGCAATCTGGTAGAACCTTAATCGTTATATCGTTATTTCTTAAAAGGTTTCATCGTCGAATCACCATTGCTTCATCTCTACTTATGGTTCTGCATCAAACTTTCGTCACTGATGAGATCCTCGTAACATGAACCACTGCCTGACTTAATGTCTTTGCCACGTCCATATTTTCCAGTGCATCTATTTTCCTTGCTCGCAGATGTCCATTATTTATCGAATTGCAGTCGTATCTAGGTTCGTTGTATAATTCCACGTATTATACTATTTCATTTCTTTTGAAATCGTCAGAGAACAGACTCTACGCAAGAGGAGAGTTTGTGAATATGATTTTGATTGAAAATTGAATAAGAAATAACAATGCCACAGATAATCGGGAGAACTGGTAAATCAGAAAATTGAAAGAAGAAAAAATGAGTGAAGAATGAGACAACCATATTCGTACTCAAGATGGCCAGTCTTTCATACTATATGGCATACAGCACATGATTAGGTGGCGTCCCACCCGACTCTTCATCATTTCAACAAAGCGTTATACCACAACACTGTTTGTCTCAATCAGAAATCAGTGATTTAAGGAGAGTAACAATTCAGAAGGAATACAACACACATGATTTATCCACATAAGAAACTTTATACGTATCCAAGAATCAAGAAGAATATATGCTATCATGTTAAGAAGAGGAATTTCGATGTTGATCACCTTCCACGCTTCACCTATGTATGCCTTCAGAAACTAATCGGATGAGAGATTCATAATTTAGGTCACATTATATCTTCGAAATGTCGTCTGAAAATGCCTCCATATTAAATGCTTTAATGATTTGATCGTAATCGCGTTCCTACGAAATTTATAATTTATTACTTCTGATTTCCTTCAGTCATCTGTTGTCCGCTCAAATTACGCATCTTTTAACAATTTCATGAATTGAGGAAATAATGTTTTAACAAGTTAATTTAATCATTAGTATTAAACAAAATTTATATTCATCTTTCACAAAAAGTTTAAACTTTCTTCTCACTAGTGGGTCTATTTGGTCTTCCAGATTAATAATACTAAGTCTACTTCCTTTCTTCTTTTTAGGTCATTTTCTATTTATATTAACAAGAACATAAATAGTAATTCAACATCCAAATTGTAAAACTCATTTAATACCAAAAATCTTCTGAAAGCTGATTAAGAAAATCTTCTCCGAAATCTCTTTTTTTTTTTTTTTTTTTAAGTTTTAAAACTCAAATATTTGGTCGTCATTACCATATAAGTTACTTGTTATCCTCTTGACCCGCTAATGAAATATCTAATTAAAGAAATGCCCATATAAGGGTCTCTCCATTTTTGGTACACCTTCTATTCTTTTCCTTGGACTCTGCTCACATTTCTTAATTGATGAAACTTCATTTACCGTCGTAAATCATCTTATTCGTAATTCTATCTCAACGCTGACGTTTAGTACTATCTTTGACATTCCTATCGTCTTCCTTGACGTTATGCTCACAACCATGCATGTGATTCGATGTTCTGTCTGTAGATAATGGCGCATCTTCTTGCTAGTTGTACCTATACCTAGTAAGGTAAATATTGTTCCGTGCGCAGCTTCCGATAAGTGATAAGAATCTTCTCGCAACGGTGGTGCCTTCAAAACGCGCAATGTTGGTTCTTCATCAGCTTCCATCAATTGTTTACCTTCGGCGTGGAGCTCGTCTTACTACCTAATTCTAAGTTAAATCGTAACTTTTCTTACACAAATTCTCACAAGAATCGATCGCATAGTCTTCAAAACCATATGAAAAGTAGGGTAACATAGCCCATCTCCGTCGATCTGTCGATCCCTCGTTACTATAGGATCTAAGAATTCAATATACCTATAGCGTTGCGACATTCGCCTTACACTTTCTCAGCAATCCTATCTTAGTAACTCCATCTCAGATCTACTAACCCTAATTCGCACTCAACTCAATTTATCCTGAATTTGCCTAGGGTTTTTCCTATCCTGTACGACCTATCATTCCTATCTTACTCTCACCTATTCTTATTTCAGTGACCAATAACCTGTAGCTCTGATACCAAACTGTAACATCCCCAAATCCGGGGTCAAGATTTGGTGTTACTAAACAATCCTTACATAGAATAAAGAAAGAAATAAATAAATAAATAACCCCTTGAATCCGGATCGTTTACAGGTTATGGTATGAAACAAGAATCTAATCTTCTACAACTTACAACAACTAATATACAATTGTAAATACCTCTGAACTAATGCTCGAATCATATTCTTCTAACTTCTTCAACCTCTCGCAGCGGAGATTTCTCGAACTTCTGTTGTCTATCTAAGCTATTCATTTGTATCCTTATCTGTTTCTGGCAGAAATAAGAATTGACAAAGCAAGAGTGAGCCAAAAATGCCCAGCAAGTATATAATTTGAGTCTTAAACATTAATTTCTCTGAAATATTTTGAAGAGCGAAACACGAAATCATTTAAAGGATATACTTTATCAACTTAAAATCAATTTGATTTGCATTGCTATAAATTACATAGGACATAATGACATTTTTGTCAGAGCTTTTAGAGATCGCGTGTTTTCAAAATAGCTTCTGGTATCATCTCATAATTGAGCAATGGATGCACTAACTATTCATAAAACGACGTTCAAGAAATTCCTAACTATTCAGTATCCATCATTATCGACTAAGTTTCCATAGACTTAGCCTGCTAAACCAGCCTGATAAGGACGGGTTGAATAATTAAGAAGATCCCAATTCATTCGAGATCCTAACTATCACTGAGCAACTAATGCTGCAGCAACAATCTGAACCTCGAATATATTTAGAAACATTGTAATTTCCCAAAACTGAGGGCTAAGAAAGAATAACTTTAACCCATAATCACCTTTTATTTCAAGAGGGAATGCCATTAATGGCGAACAACAATAAATTGGACTGAACACTAGAAACCAACATATGCACTATAACCTGCTGATCAGTCAGAATATAGTGCGGATCTATACCCAACTGCATAGACCCAACCAACATTAGGAGTACTCAGGCAACTATGGCCTAAAGGGGTCCGGTCCATCTCCGGCCCATAGGATCCAGCTCATCACTGGTCCTCATAATAATCGTCCAGCCCGTAGAGTATTTTGATATCAAATCATTCTGATTTCAAAACATCCCAAATTAGGGTTCGCAAATAACCCAAACGAATGGGTATTTGCTCAAAAGAGCAATTTAATTATAGGAACAAGAATTAAAAGAACTGGCATAATAAGAGTAATTGCAGCGAAATATAAAATAGTTAACTATTCTGAACTTAGAATAGGAGAGAATAAATATTTGCAGTATTTAAGGAGAAAGGTTAGGAATACTTGCAGTATTTAAAAGAAACTCACGAATACTTGCATGATAAAATTTAAAATAAATATCACTTGAACAATAAGTGATGATAGAGATACTTGCCTCAATAAGCTTTAACCGCTATTGACTTTGGTTCGACTTTGATCGTTCAGCTTTATTGACAAACTACTATTCGATTCTGGATACGATCCCGACACTCAGGTTCTTCGATTGGAAAACTTTATTAATCCCAACGTCTAATCACTAGATCATTCCTAGTCCAACGTCACATCTTGGGTCTTCCGTCTAAAACCTACAGGGTTGAAATACCCTAATTCAGATAATCGCTTAAGCTTACATCAAATTATCATCCTATTTTACCCATACGATTTCATAACTGAATTCATATTTATATGTATTATCAAAATACACATAGCAGTTATGGTTCACATCTTCGAAATTCGGTTCGGTATTCATTTTCAGAAAATACGTATACTCGTCGTTTTCAAAAATAGGGTAATCGATTATTTATAAATTATCTTGTCTCAATCGCAGTCCAGTTCATATAATATAATTGTATATGATTATTCGACGTCTCCGATAATTATAGGTTACGTTCCCGAAATTTCGGAATTAATTTCCCGAAAATCGGGCAGCGTCTCCTTTGTTTATCGGCCTACCCGTCGAAATCAAATCGACGTCAAATCACAACAACAGCCACAACATAATTCAATCCACAATCCAATTACCAAGTCCCAAACTCCGATTCGCTTAATTATTATTACTATTCGTATTCTGCATTTTTATTCGTATTTTTTATTTAATTAATAACGTAGGACTCAGATTAAAATCATCACGGTCCACCGTTAGCTCACAAATGTTCATCGCTGACGGTGGCGAAATTCGCGGGTACCCGATTAATTCGGGTTTCCAACATGAAAGTCCGCCGATTAATATAATAATAATTCCCGTACGAATTTATTATTTATTTCACGAAATCCATCAAAATTTGATCTTGCAGAAAATAAAAATTCAACTCAGCAAAGCACTGGAGTTAACAAAACTACCACACACAGGAGCACCCACGGAACCACCACCATCTCGCCGGAATCCGGCGAGAGGCGGCAGCAACACAGACGCACACAAAACAACAGAACCAACTGAACACTCAAACGGAACAAAACAGGACAGTAACCCGAATTAAAACAAACGCAGCACAGCAAATATACATACGATATATACATTTACATGCGCCCGAGATCACCGTAGTCATCGAAAAGGTACCGATGGCTAGAAAATATAAAAACAGCCCAAAACAGAAGCTGCAAAGCCACCAACACACACACAACAGGCCACACGCACGATTGCATACAGAACCAGCACGTCACCGTGCCACAGTCGCCTCGCCGGAAAGCGGCAACGGCGGCAACAGCGGTGGCCGGAGATTACCAGGAGAGAAACATAGCAGCGGGGAAAGGAAAAAGGAGGAGAAAAAGAAATTGATAAAGAGAGGAGGAATCAAGAGAGATTGGATGAGAGAGGTCAGAGAGATTGATAAATAAAGAGAGAGGAAGAGAAGAAATCGAGAGGGAGAAGAAGAGGGAAGAGAGAGAGAGGGTTGTAATTATCCTTTATGTTAATCATTTTTAGTATAATTTCTGAATTCGTACCGGAATATAAGAATTTAACGATCCATTTACGAATAACATAACTCGAAAAAATTCCAAATTACCTTTTAAAATTTATCGAAGTAATTAAAAATTTAATAAATAAAATTTTCATGATTTTTGCAGCATTCTGGAATTAAATATTGATTTTATAATTAAATGGGGTCAGGAAATCATTTTAAATTAAATTAAATTCATACAACTCGATAATTAATTATGACATTAATCTTCGCGTCCAACAAATCACAAACAATTAATACTACACATCGCATAGCTGACCGAATCATCACACATTAGATTTATTTAATAATTTGATAATTACATTTACCTTTTGGATCTGAAAATAGGTTACTAAGTCGCTAAGTAACTGAAAAGACGATATGATTTTAATATCAAAATTGGACAATTATCAAAACAGAGCTTTCTATGAAATACTTTATACGAAATTAAAGTGATAATGTCTCGCCTTTTGAGAATATAAATTCTTATCGATATATGAAATGATTTGCGTATCGAAAATTTCATACCGGTACTCCTACAGGTCAAATCGTAACTCGGATCGAAAAAAAAAAGTCAAAACACGGAAAATGTCCGGAATTACCAGATTAGGTTAGGAAGGAGTTTTCAAAAGATTTTCAGGTTATAAAAACGTAAAAACGGTTGAAGTCGGCTGATTCCCGGCTTTATAAAATAATTTTGTAATTATTCAGAAAATAATTAATAATTTTATAAATTATTATAAAATCATCTAACACTCCAAAAATTACCAAAAAAATACCTTAATTATCTATATTTTATTCTGGACATATTAAAATTAACATACTCACATTTTATTACATACAAACATCCAAATATTATTATCAAACACCAGATAATTCACCAAAAATTCATATAATATTCACATAATAATCATATATTGATATAAATAATTATACGATATTTCCCAGATGTTACAGTTATACTGTGGGATATGGCTTGATTTCTAAAGATAATGTCATCATTGAGGAGGTTGCCTTAGTGGATGGTCTCAAGCACAATTTGTTGAGTATCAGCCAGCTTTGTGATAAAGGCAATTCAGTAACCTTCAACTCAGAAGCCAGTGTTGTGATAAACAAGAGGAGCAACAAAGTGGTTCTTACTGGAGTGAGAAAAGGAAATGTGTACCTAGCTGACTTTAACTCATCAAATGCAGAATTTGTTACTTGTCTTTTCAGTAAAGCAAGTCAAGATGAAAGTTGGCTATGGCACAAGAAGTTGTCCCATCTAAACTTCAAGACCATGAATGAGCTTGTCAAGAAAGAACTGGTTAGAGGGATTCCTCAAGTGGAGTTTTCTAAGGATGGACTGTGTGATGCTTGTCAGAAACGGAAGCAGATCAAAGCATCATTTAAAAAGAAGCTTGATTCAACAATTGAAGAACCTCTGCAATTGCTACACATGGATTTGTTTGGACCAGTCAATATGTTGTCCATCTCAAGGAAAAGTTTTTTCCTAGTAATTGTAGATGATTTCTCAAAGTTCTCTTGGAAATATTTTCTAAAGTCTAAAGATGAGGCTAGTGAAATCATCATCAATCACATAAGGCAGGTCAACAATCATCATGATTTCAAAGTTAGAAGAATCAGGAATGACAATGGAACTGAGTTCAAGAATTCTGTTATGAGAGCATTTTGTGAAGAGAATGGGATTATGCATAAGTTTTAAGCAGCAAGAACTCCACAATAAAACGAAGTTGTGGAAAGAAAGAATAGATCACTTATTGAAGCTCCAAGGACAATGCTTGAAGAGTCAAAATCTCCAACATACTTCTGGGCTGAAGCTGTAAATACTGCATGCTACACTCAGAATATCTATTTGGTTAATCAAGCAAAGTGTATGACACCCTACCAATTGTTCAAGAACAAGAAGCCAACCCTAAATTTTCTTCATGTCTTTGGCTGCAAATGTTATATCTTGAGAAATTAAACTGATCAAAATGGAAAGTTTGATGCTAAAGCAGATGAAGGGATTTTTGTTGGATATGCTATTGGTAAAGCATATAGAGTCTACAATCTAAGAACTAATATTATTATGGAATCAATACATGTTGTGTTTGATGATAAGAAGATTGAAGGACTGCAAGATAGAGATTACCATGAGAGCCTTAATTTGATAATGTGGAGATGGTTAGTGATGATGAAAGTGATCAGGAAACAATGACAAAGGATAGTGCAGAAAAATATACTACTAATGAAGCACAGAGTCAACATCTGTTGAGTTGCAAAATGCTTCATCCGTCGGGAGATAATCTGCTTTATTTGTCGGGAAACAATCAGCTTCATCCGTCAAAACTCAAAATACACCATCCGTCGGGTCTTCAAAAGAAGCTGAAAGTCAGAATAGATCACTCAAAGAAAGTTGCCATTTCTCAAATCAAAGATCCATAAACTCAGGGGGAGTTTCCAATAATCAAAACTCAATCACACATCAAGATAACAATGAGGCTTCTTCATCTAGAGCTAATCTACATCAATAAAGAAAATGGACAAAGGATCACCCCTTTGAGCTCATCATTGGTGATGTATCTTCTAGAGTTCAAACAAGGAGAGCAACTCAAGAAGAATGTCTATATAACAGCTTCTTATCTAAGGAAGAACCAAAGAAGGTAGAAGAAGCTCTGTTGGATCCTGATTGGATTTTAGCTATGCAGGAGGAGCTAAACCAATTTGAAAGGAATAAAGTATGGAAGCTGGTACCCAAGCCTAAAGGAAAGAATCCAATAGACACCAAATGGGTATTCAGAAACAAGATGGATGAAAATGGCATAGTAGTCAGGAACAAAGCTAGATTGGTTGCTAAGGGCTATTATTAACAAGAAGGAATAGATATTGATGAAACCTTTGCTCCTGTTGCAAGACTTGAAGCCATCAGAATTTTCTTAGCATATGCAGCCCATGCCAATTTCAAGGTATATCAAATGGATGTCAAGAGTGCCTTTCTAAACGGAGATTTGGAGGAAAAAGTCTACGTGAGTCAGCCTCCTGGTTTTGAAGACCCAAATTTCCCAAATCATGTCTACTATCTTTTGAAAGCACTCTATGGACTGAAGCAAGCACCTGGAGCCTGGTATGACACTCTATCAAAGTTCCTTTTGGAAAATCACTTCACAAGAGGTACTGTGGATAAAAATTTATTCTTTAGAAATGTTAATGGCTTTAGTATACTTGTTCAAATCTATGTAGATGATATTATATTTGGCTCTATAGATGAAAAACTTTGTAAAAAGTTTGCCAAATTGATGCAGAGTAAGTATGAAATGAGCATGATAGGAGAACTAACTTACTTTTTTGGTTTACAAGTTAAGCGAGTTAGTGATGGAATATTCATTAGTCAAACTAAATATATTCATGATCTTTTAAAGAAGTTTGATCTAATAGATTTCACATCTGCAAAAACTCCCATGGGCACTGCAACTAAGCTTCAATTAAACACTACTGAAAAGTCTGTGGATATTTCAAGTTATAGGGGCATGGTTGGTTCACTTCTGTACTTAACAGCTAGTAGGCCAGATATAATGTTTGCTACTTATCTTTGTGCTAGATTTCAGGCTGAGCCTAGAGAATCTCATTTAGTAGCTATTAAGAGAATTTTCAGATATCTCAAGGGAACACCAAAACTTGGCATTTGGTACCCTGGAGATTCTGGTTTTGATCTAACTGGTTATTCAGATACAGATTATGCAGGTTGTAAAATAGACAGAAAAAGTACAACAGGAACCTGTCAATTTCTAGGAAACAAGCATGTGTCCTGGTTCAGTAAAAAGAAAAAATCAATTTCTACTTCTACAGCTGAAGCTGAAGATATTGTTGCTGTTAGTTGTTGTGCACAGATTCTATGGATGAAAAACCAATTGTTGGACTATGGTCTACAAGTGGATAGGATTCCTATTTTCTAGTGATAACACAAGTGCAATTTCCATCACTGAAAACCCAGTACAGCATTCAAGAACAAAGCACATAGACATCAAGTACCGCTTCATAAGGGAATATGTGATGAATGGTACTGTGGAACTGTATTTTGTTCCAAGTGAAACACAGCTTGCAGACATATTCACCAAGCCACTCAATGAATCCACCTTTTCAAGATTGGTAAGTGAGTTAGGTATGCTTAATTATTCTTGAATCATTTCAGATATTTTGCAAGTTGTAATGCAGCCAGAAATTTAATTATTTTTTCGGTTTTGGATGAAATTTTGGCTAAGTCAAAATTTACATCACGACGGATGATCATTATCCACCGAGTTTGATCATCTGTCGCAATACAATTCATTAATAAACTCAATTATTTTTCTGGAATATTTTATAACTCGATGGATAACTGATTTATTCTCATCCGTTGAATTGTCTCAATCCTAGCCGTTAATTCTCTGAACATTATCCATCGAGTATACTTACAGTTTGTAAGCATAACACGACGGATAAGTGACGAAGTTTTTACAGTTTATTTTTAAACGGCTATTTTGGGCAATTTTTATTGGTCACTTTATTTTACTTTATTATTTTTGACAGTTATTTTTTGAGATATTATAAAAGCAATTTCACTTTTATTCATTTCTTTTATCATTCTCAAGATTCAATTGCTCTAATTTCTTTCCTCTCAAAAGAAAACTCTCTCTCTACAAATTCCAAACCTCTAACAATGGAAATTATAGTTAAAATCATTTCTCAAACCAGTTTTATCTATGAGAAAAACAACTTCTCAGCTTTGGTGAACAAGGAGATTCAACGGTCTGGTGACTATCACAAAATGATAGATTTTGTGAAGAACGGAAAACTCAACTATGCCATGCCAGAATCACCCACCATTTACTGTGAGGTTGTTGAAGAGATATGAACAACTACAGTGTACAACTCAACAAACAAAACCATCACATTCACTTTAAAAGGTAAGCAGTTTTGCATAAATAATGATGTTATTAAAGCATGCTTCAAGATTCCTGATAACAATATAACTGCCTCACACACAGATTCTGATATTGTTGATATGCTTAATTCCATGGGCTATGCACTCATCACTTCTAAATTAAGTGAAATTAGGAGGTTGGGTCTTAGGAAAGAATGGAGTTATATGTGTGATGTAGTAACTAAGGTGTTTTCTGGTAAAGTGAGTAATTTTGATTCCATAAACATTTATATGCTTAACATGCTTTACATGCTAGTTAATGATAAATACTTCAATTTTAGTGATTTAATTTTGTTTGAGTTAGGCTTTAAGATAGGAGAGGTCAATAAGAGAGGTAGAAGTGTCTATTATGCTAGATTTTTCATGATGCTTGCTAACCATCTTGTTGAGGAAATTATAATTGAGAACCCAACCAACAAGCTGAATTGTTGGGTTCAAGAAAGAAGGATAATTGCAGATTTAAACAAAGCAAACCATCACAAGGTGGTTCCCTTGTTCTACTTTCCAGTAATGGAGGGACCTCAAGTAAGTGATGTAATTTCTTCTGTCTCCACCCTTCTAACCTCACATACTTCTTTGCTTTCTAGTGTAGCAATGACAACAGTGTCAATGACCCAACAGTTGCCTACCCAAGCTACCAAACCAACAAAAGTTTCAAAATCCAAAACTAAGAAAGCCCCCTCTGATTTCTTTCAAAAGAAATTAGTAGTAAAAACCACCAAACCTAAAGAGGGGAGTGCGAAGGTGGGTAAGAAAGGTGAGGGACAGGGTGAAAATCAAAGAAGCCCTAAGAATAAGGATGGAGAGGTGAGAGTTTCCCAGCCTAGCTACACTGTAGTTTCTCAATAAACTGCAGTGCTTAATAAGGATTCCAGCTCATTACTGGTTTCATCCTCCCAAAAGGATGTTACCATTGAAACAAGCTCTCAACCAAGAGCACAGGCCAAAAGGGTAAGGGACACAAGCTCACCCCAAACTTATACTAGAAAGAAGAAATCAAAAACCCTTGGGGATGTACAGGGCTCACACACTGTGCAAACTGGTGCTAAAAACATAGTCACTGCACCTTCCCAAAGTCAGGTTGATGTGGCTCCAATAAATGTGGAGTCACAGCCAAAATATCTAACAATTGAAGCACGTGATACACCAAACTCTCCCACACACTCTTTGGATGTTGACATGATAAACACATCACTTCCAAATTCTCCATCTTTAACTCTCTTGGAGAAACCAAAAATCCATGCAAGTGAGCATCATCTTCTAGATGATTTATTGGCTCAGTTGCCCTTTCTTTCTGAGACTGTTGAGACATCTGTGCCAAAATTTTCATCAATCTGCACAGAGTCCACAATAGTCTCCACTCCAAACTCAATTATTTCTTCTATCCCGATGGATATCTTTCATCCATCGAGTAGTGATTGTATCCCGACGGATAAGCTTAACAGCAGTCATCCATCGGATAGTCAAACTGCTAACCCGGTGGATATTCCTCATCCGTCGGGTGTCTCTGCACAACTTCAAATTTCATCAATTATTACAAGTGCAGAAGACTTAGTAGCAGTGTAATCACTCCTAGGACTGAGGGAAGGGAGTGTTATGAGTGAGAGTCTGGGTTGCTCCCAGGAAAAAGGAGAGGAAAAGAGTGAACCAATGCAGTCCATTTCTTCAGGACTGGAAAAAGTGAGTTGGAGGAGTCCCACATTAGATGGTGAAGGTGAGAGTGTGGGGGTGGAGAGTCAAGGTGAGACCTTGATGCAAGAAAAGAGAGATAGTGAGAGAAATACAGGTACAGGAGATATAAGGGTGGATGTTATTGCAAGTGAGTTAATGAATGTTCAGGATGCTAACATGGAGGAACTATTTCAGCAAAGTCAAGCTGTTATAGATTCAACCTCCTTGGATGCAGAGGCATTTACTCACCTTATTCCAGCATATCAACTTCTAGCTGGACAGGGCAACGACAATGCAGAAAGAATGCTAAATTTGGTGCATACCACACAGTCTATGCAAAGAGCAAATGATGCAATCACAGCTCTACCCTCTACAGCTGATGATATTGACTATGAGACTGGTGGTTCAGAAGATTTCTTTGATGGTGAGGATGCAGAAAGTGAAAAAGAGCCATTGGACATAGGGGAGAAGTAGGCCCTAGTTCCAGATCAGGTATGCCATCTTGGGCATTTTCAAAGCAATATGATGAACACTATTTTAAGACAACCCTGATTCAACTTATAAATCAGACACATTCTGCTCTTCAAATCACAACAAATGCCAGCACCAAGAAGCTCCTTCAAGCACACCTTGCTTCTCTGCAATTACAACAAATCCAAGGTTTTCAACATACTCAGGATGTCACTACTATCAAAGGTGAAATTGATCAAATGAAAAGGGACATTTCTGAAAGGTTGGATTCTAAACTTCCAGAAGCTACAATGCTTGACATTAAGAGACAACTCAGGAAGAATTCTGATCTTGCCATAAAGATAGATGCCTTGGATACAAGAATGATAGCAATGGAAACCTCTCTAACAGCAATTCATCTCCACCAAGCACAACAAATAGACTTACTTCAAAGGCTAATGGCAGCACAAACCTCCTCTTCTACTCAACTTGCTGATAACAAAAAAGGGGAGAAAGAAACCTCTTTTAAGGGAGAAAGCTCAATTATTTTATTCAGTCAAGGGGAATCAAGAAGTGAGGGGGAGCAAAAAGTGCTCAATGTTCAAGTAAGTAAAGCAATTGTGCCAACAATTGTTTTCACAAAGCCACCTGCTAAAGATAGCATAAATCTAATCAAAGAAGAAGCAGCCAATTTGAGAGTAGCTAAGAAGAAGCAATTGAGTCCAATCAATTGAAAGAAAATTGATGAGAACATTCAGAAGATATTTGGCCCAACACAAAAGCCAAACAAAGTTTTCAATCATCACTCTAAAGTCATGAAAATCTCTGTGAATGATATCAGTATGAACTATCTAGAAAGGGGCCAAACTTCCTGTGTCAAGTCTCCAAATAAAGATCTCATCATGAAGGCCAAATGGAACTATCCTAAGGTTTCAGAGAAGAATCCTATGGATATAGTGTTTGAGACACTAAAGCCAGATGAAAAGAAACTGCTGTCAAGATCTATTGCATTCTACAAGGATCCAGCTGATTCAGCATTGAAAAGAAGAATTGCCAAAATTTACAGAAATGGTAAGGAGATTTGTGTAGTGGTTGGACACCCACTATTTGTGGAAGCTAAGAAGGAAGAGAAAGAAAGAATCAGGCTATAGAAGAAGCAAGCTGCTTTGGATGCTAGGAAGCAAAAGCAAAAGAAAGAACAAGCTGCTATCTTGGCCAATTCCTGAGCTAAATTTGCCCATCTTCAAGACAAAGAAGACAAAGACTAGAGCCAGCAAGAAAGTGAAGCCTGTATCTCTCAAATTCAAAGCTCTAACCAAATCCCAACCCACAGTCAACAAGAGAGATCTCATGTACATTTGTGATATCAAGGAATTTTCAGACTTGAATCTTTACTTGAATGAATTGGAAGAAGTGAGAGGAATTGATGCTTATAGACATCTTCTTGAAAGACTGGTATTCAAATACAAGGGAGGGAAAGAGATGACATGGCCTCTTCACAGGATTCTCCAAGAAAGCCAATCTGTTCTGATTAAAGTCTACTCATCCTTCAAGAAGAACTTTGGATACAATGTGACTGCAAGAAGAATAGTTCTAGAGAGGATTGAGGAACTAAGGAGTATTAGAGCAAAAGATGCACTTCCAAAAACTCTATCCATTCCCTTTACAGGAAAGAGAGTGCATCTAAGGCCCTATTGGCTGATGGAGTTCATGGATGACAAAGGTGTCAGGAGATTCTTCAGAATGGAGGACCAACTAAGTATCTCTAGCAATGAGACTCTTTTGGAAATGCAGGAAATGCTAAATCTCTCAAAAGCTGATGAACTAGAATTCCACAGACAACTTCAGAATCAAATTGAATAAAACAACAAAAGGATTGGGAAGAAATCCAGACAATCAAGGAAATAGATTTATCTGCTCAGACTAGAGGAGCGTCTTGATAACAATTGTGAGCAAATTCTTTGTGTACTTTGCATTGTTCAACTTTCAGCAATTTTGTAGCACTTATCAGTTCTATCTACTATTTTTCAAACTGTATCTTTAGGATGTTTTGTTAACATCAAGTTTCTCTTAATTTATGGCTACAATTCCCGCAGACATAAATTGGGGGAGATTATTAGGAATATGTTGTGTACTTGATGATAAGCTAAACAAAACACCTTAGTAGATTTAACATAGTGAATTTTGTAGCACCCAACGGATGATCAATTATAGTCCCGACGGATGATTCAATATAGTCCCGACGGATGACTAATAGATATCCATCGAGTGAGTAGCTTATGTAATAATAAGTCATGTAGCACATTTCTGCTAACAACTTTGTATAGTTTCTATAGTAGCTTATGAATCATGTAGGCTGCTAGTAGATGTGCAGAATAGGTTGATTAAATGTAAATATAAGATGTCTTGTAATTCTGCATAAATGAAATAGAGTCAAGTGATAAATGGCTACCCGACGGATGATCAACAAAGCTACCCGACGGATGATCAACAAGGCAACCCGACGGATAACAAGCATGTACCCGATGGATGATCAATTCAAACATTTGTTGACAGTGACAACGCAGTCACATGCGTTGGGTATTTGAAAAAGGAATGTGGCAGCCTGTTTAGCAGGAAAATGAGAACAAAGAAGTATTACCATTTTCATGCAAGCTATGAAGGTTTTCAAAGATACTGGAATAGAGTAATGAAGCAGCATAGAGTTAGACTTGATAGTTTTGTTTTATTATCTTGTCTTTTGCTATGTAAACTTGGTGATATATAAACCAAGTGCAACAATTAGAACAACAACTAACTAGAAAAAGAAAATACATTCTCAGAGAAACATTTGTAAGTTGTATCCTTTAGCATTTCTCTGCAAGTTTTAGTTGTTCATACTTGTAAGCAGCTGTGAGCTTATTTGAGCTACACAGAGTTCTCTCGATATATATATATATATATATATATATATATATATGTATATATATATCTGGTGGATACATTCAAATCCACCAGAAAGTTTTAAAGACTTGTGTTTTTATTACTTGTGTTTTGATTTATATAATCCTTTCATTTCGCACTTTGCAAATCAAACATATATATGTCATTGAGTTAGAACCAGTTTTCGAAAATCTTAAAAAGAAGCCAGAATTACATTCAACCCCCCCTTCTGTAATTCTTGTTGTATTGTTAGGGAATAACATTAACCTTTAATAACTTGGCTAATGACCTCTTATCTGTTATATGGTTCGCTTAACTTTCGTTCTCGTTCGTCGTTTGACGGATCATATCCGGGATCTTATTACTTGGGTTCCCCTAACCTTTCTCAATATTTTACATTCCTTTTATGATCCTCTCTTATAATCCTTGAATTTAAATCCTTTTTGTCATGTTATCTTATACTCAATTCTTTCGGTATCTGGTGGATTTTTGGGAAAAAAACAAAGTGCCCGGATTCGAATTCTAACGACCTTTACATACACTCATTTACTTTATGGAATACTAATACGATCTTAGAATTTCCATAACAATACTCCTATATTGCGTGGTCTGATAATTTTCCTTAATTAGTATCATCAGCAAAAGTTACTATTCAATAGTGTTTCAAAAATTCCAAAAAATAGGGTTATTACAAATCCCTAGTTCTTTTTCCCAACCTCTTGTCATTCTCCTCAATTGGTGTTGGAGTTGTCTAAAAAATTCAACTTCATTATCATCATTAAGATTCAGCATCTCCTGCATTTCTTTGAGTGTATCATTGCTTGATATTTGTAGCTGGTCTTCAAGTCTGAAAAATCTTCTGACACCCTTTTCATCTCTGAACTCCATCATCCAATAAGGTCTCAAATGTAGTGTATCACCATTGTATGGGATAGTTAAAACTTTAGGAAATGCATTTGAATCTCTCCAGCTTTGTCTGATTTGGCTAATCTTGCTAGGTAATTCAGATTTGGCAACTTTGATGAAGCCAAAATCCTTCCTTATTGCAGAGAACACCTTCACTAGGACATTTTAGCCTTCATTGAGAATTATGTGTAAAGGCCAAGTGATCTCCTTGCATCCCTTGTACTTAAACACCAATCTTTCTGGTAGCTTGTTGTAAGCATCAATTCCCCATACTTCATCTAGCTCATCCACAAAAAGATTGATATTTGAAAATTCTTTGATGTCATAGATGAATAGTTGATCATTTTATTAACTTTGGTCTTAGGCTTAGAAACCACTTTGAGTTGAGGTGGGTTTTACTTGACTTCTACACTTCTCTTCCTTGGATTTCTCTTTTTGGTGGGCAACGGTAAATTGAATTTAGGTAAAGGTAAATTGTCCCAATCTATGGGTTCATCCTTAGGTAAAATAGGCTCACCATGAAAGTTGGTGCCAGATGAACCTTGAATTCAACAGGTTCCTCAGTGGACACAGTTGGTTGACTTGTAGTTGTAGACTGAATTTGCTCAGTTTCCTTTTCAATAGCACTAGCTGGCCTTTTTGCGTTAGCTTTCTTTCTATTCCCTTTTTCCCACTCTGGTTTTGCTTCATTCTTCTTTGGTTCGTCAGCTAAAGTCTTCCCAGTTTCAGTTGAAACAGTCGACATCTCAAGTTTTCTTTTCACTCCTTTAATGGCATGCTTCTTCCTACTTCTCTGAGCTCCAATTCTTCTGTTTTCTTCTTCTTTAGCTTCCCCAAACTGAGGGTGCCCAGTCATCACACAAATCATCTTGCCATATTTATAGATTCTTACAATTCTTGGTCTTAACATGGCATCTTTGGTGACCTTGAAGCTTGCAATTGATGCACCCATCAGTTTATCTTCTTCTGGCCTAGGAGGAGAATAATTAACCAATATTGGGTGCTTTGTTAATATTATGACACTTGCTTGTTTAGGCTTCAGCACCACAAAGTTGTTGAACTCATTCTTTATTGAGGGTTCACCATTATCTCCTTTTCTTAGCTGCATATCATCCATGGTGATTGGCTTCAACTGAATGAAATGTTTCATATATTGATCCTGAGTAGCAGTTGAGCCAAAAACCTTCTTAATTTTGTCATCAATCTTCTTCCTTTTCTCTTTTATCTTGAGCTCAGCTGCAGCAAGATTGATTAGATCAATGATGTCCAAAGCTGGTGGCTTAGAGATAGTAATAGTTGTACTATCACCTTGCTAACTTGGATATGCACATCCTTCTCCCCCTTTTTGTTAACATCAAGTGAAATAGGGCTTGAAGTTTGAGCAGCCACCAATTGTTGAAGTATTTGAGTTTGAGCTTCTTGGTTTGAAAGTATCTTGACCAATGAGCTCTCAACAACTGTCATTCTTGAACTCAATGCCTCAACATTCCTATTTAGATCACTTTCCTTTCTAAGTTTCTGTTGAAGATCCTTCATTATGGACTCAGGAAGCTTGAGCTCTATCTTTATATTGAGGTCTTTCTTGACTGTAGCAATGATGTTCTTGAGGTCATCCACATCTTGATTTTGTTTAAGAGTCTGAATTTTATGCAACTGTAGAGATTCAAGATGGGCTTCTAGAAGACATCTGGTACTAGCATTAGTGGTGACTTGAATGGCTGGGTTAGTCTGAGAAATTAGCTTGAACATTGTGGAGTTGAAATAATAATAACCGTAATCTTTTGTTAGCATCCAGGCTGGAATATTTGTAGATGAACTAAGGCTTGCATCTCCCCCTATATCCATGCCAGCTACATCAATGTCTTCCCCATTTGACTCATCCTCATAAGAGTCACCAGAATCATACTTGAAATCATTACCATCTGTAGGTGGAAGAGAGTTGATTGCATCATTTGCTCTTAGCATTGAAGTTGTAGTATGTACCAGATTAAGAGTCCTCTCTACTTCTTCATTGCCATGAACAACCAATGTAATATCCGGGATATATCGTGTAATTATTTTTGCTAATAAATAATTATTATATGTGTTCAGTATCTATTCTGTGAATTATTTCTTAAGTGTTAAATGTGTTTGGATGTTTAAAAATATTATTAATTGAGTATTTTAATTTTTATATGTTCAAAATAAAATATAGATAATTGTCATATCTTCCTAATTATTTTTATGTTGATTTATGAATTTATAGGAATCATATGAATTTTATAAAATCTTTTTCCGAGTATTTAAAATCTATTTTATAAAAACAGGAACCAACCGACGTCACCCGTTGTTACGTTTTTAGAACCCGAAACTCTTCCGAGAACTCCTTCCTAACCTAATTGTAATATTCCGAGCATTTACCATGTTTCGACTTTTTCGATCCGGCGTACGGTTTGTCTTGTGCGGGTCCCGGCGTAACATTTTCGATACAATATTCGTTTCGGTAAATCAATAAAACCCGTATTTTCGATAAACGGGAGCTTTTTATTAAACTATCATAATTATCACCTCGTAATACGTGTAACCAGGCGCTGAGACCAAGACCGCAGTACAAATTGTACTGATTTGAATAATTATCCCGAAAACCGATACCGTTTGGATCAGTTTTTATAAATAAACGTACCGTTTTATATTCGGAATGATCCAACGGGATACTAATTTTCCGTAATTATAAATAGCCTTTTACCATATTTTATTTCGTATCAAAATCATTTGCAGTCAGCTAATATATAATTTTCCAGAGAAAAACCCTAAATTCATAAACCTTTCTGAGAATCAAACAGCAAAACGAAGGTGTTATTGATCTCTGTTTTCAAAGCTTGAGTAACAAAACGAAAGATTTGAGGAGTACTATCAGATTCTGAGCTTCGTTTTACTGCAGAAACTAAGGTTATTTTTCTATATTTTTATTTATTTTCGAATTATTTTTATTAAAAATATGAATTTCTGTTCGGATGATTGTTTGTATGATTTGATGATTGCATGTTGTAGAGCTTGTTTTCCTGATGATTTTCATATGTCATACGTCTGATTTGGAGTTCAATAACATGCTCAAAAGTGGGTTTAATTCTCGAATTTTAAAAATTAGGGTTTATAACCCGTATGAATGTTTTCAATTGAAATTTGGGGCTTTTTGATTTAGGGGTTATTAGATGTTGATTTATAGTGGGTTATGTTCCTTATGAAATTTGCAATCGATTGGTATATAGCTCGTTAACAGAGGATGTCTGAATCGAAGGGAGTTGTGTTTTGAAAATTTTCGAAGTTCGCCGGAAACCAGCGATGTTCTTGGCCAATTTCCGACCAGGACAAGGATGATTGATGTGTTTTGATTGCATGAATAAGTTCCTGGTAATGTGTAGATTAATTCGGGACAGTTTGTGGCCTGAGGTGGCCGGAATCGTGTTCTCCGGCCACACTCCGGCGAGTCGACGGCGGGGCTGGCAAAATTACAAACAGACCCCTGAAGTATTGAAGAAGAAACAGTTAGGTCCCTGAGGTTTCCAGAACTTGCAAATTTTGGATTCCTGTTTTAAAAATATTCAAAAATCATATTTCCTATTTATTTTTATTATAAAAATTCGATTTTAATTTCTGAAAATTCCAAAAATTATTATTTTAATTCCAAAAATTATTTTTAATTCAAAAATAAATCTGAATTAATTAGTTAATTAATTTCGGTTAATTTTTAATCAATTAATTGATCAATTAATTCAAAAATTAATTAATTAATTGATTTAATTAATTATTATTTGATTTTAATTAATTATTTAATTAGATTTAATTATTTAAAAATGATTTAAAAATTTCGAAAAATAGTTTCGAGCTTTAAAATATTATTCTAAATTATTTTCAAGGCTCGGTAATTATTAGAAAATTGTTTTGAAGCCAGAATTGACCAATCGAACCCTGTTTATTACTCTGAAATCGATACAACGATCTGTTTTAATTCCGAAAAATGTTTTAAAAATCATTTTAATATCCGAAAGCCTGTTTATGACCCGAGACTTCTTTATAAACGTTATGTCATTGATTATGTGACGTGTTATGTGTTGTATGTGACTTGTTGGTTAACTGTCGGTCTATATATTCGATGTTTACTTGTTTGTTGCGTAACTTTCAATTCGTTAATCAGATTTGGGTGAAATAAAGGGTAAATAGAAGTATGTGTTGAATAGAAACGTATGAGTTGAATATTGATAGATGCTTATGATATGTGAGCAGAAGAGGCAAGGCGTAGGAAAGAGAAACAGGTAGTCAAGGAGTAAGACAGTGGTGATTGAAAGCGAGTGCAGTGTAGTAAACTAGTACCAGGCAAGTGTTCTGAACTTTCTCGAGATATTGTAGTGATTGATAGTCTTGTTTGATATTGCAAGTGCTTTGAAGCACTGAACCCTAAATCATGATTCTAGTTATTGATCTTGAGCCGTAAACCTGATTCTTTCTAGACCATTGATTGTTGTATACCCAAATACGAACTTCAAATATACGATACTACTCCACAAATACATACAAACTAAATATCAAACACTGAACCAGATTGCTTACACACTCAAACCATTATATCTTATGCTTTGAAAGGCCAAACCCTTGAAACCTTGAAACACGGATTTCTTTGTTATCCAATTCTTTCATTACCTAACATCCAAGCTTTGAAAATGCCATATTGATCCTTATAAAGATTGAAACCATTTATTATTGAAGATCCAATATTGTTAATGATTATGTTTATTGTTTATTACTGCTTATTCTGTAATTATGGATTGTTTTTATAAAATTGTGGACCAGATTCGTGGTCAGACCATATAATGGTCAAGTTAGGCCAATGTGTGCCTTGGATCCAGTAGTTAGAGCAGTGCTGTGTACTTTGCTCGGGGTTAGTGCGTGACAGATCAGCAGCCTGACCTTGGTTTTTAAAATGAAAATATAATATCGAATTCTAAGTCATAATCTATTGTTCACTTGATATCATAACCATATTCACCTGATGATCATTATTCTCAGTTTTGTCATCATGACTTGCTGAGCTAGTTAGCTCATTTGTGCGATATTGTTTATATTCTTTTCCAGTTAAGAAGGAACCGGTTGGTACCGAGGATCCCTAGTCTAGCGCGAGAGCTAGGGGTTCAGGTTGATCGAGTTGAGCTAGTAGGCTTCTTTTGGGATAATTTAAGTTTGTAAAAGTTTGTAATATTGTTTAATACTCAGTGCTGAGTTAGAATAGTTGGGATTTGAACGGTTTGTAATATAAGTGTGTGTTTGGCTTGTGTGCATACTTTAACCTGTTGCGGTCCGTGGTAGTTGGTAAATAGGGTCACTGCATATTATTATTATTATTATTATTATTATTATCTTTATTATTGTTATAAGCAGGTTATAAATAAGGTGTGTGTGTGTGTGGACCCCAAACTTCTGACCCAGGTTTGGAGGGCGCCACAGGTTTGGTATCAGAGCTACAGGTTATAAGTCACTGACACAAGCCTAGGTTGACGGGAATGGGTAGAGGGTTAGGATTAGAAGTAAGGAATAGAAAGATAGAACATCGAGAGGTTGAGTGCTACGGTATAACAGGTATTAGTATAATTCGCGTCGTGGTTCGAGATTCTTATATTGTGTTATGATTTCAGATAGCAGCGATGGCCGACTCTTTCATCCCCGTATCAGCTGATCACTCAGAGCCTTCAGTTGGAGTACCATCTTCAGATCCACGTCCCGTCGTTCCACCAGTGTTGGCTATTTTACCTCCACCCGTGTTGCAGCCCGTACCACTGCAGGCTATTCCACCCCTAGGCATGAGGCCACCTATCAGAGGACCCCCACCAGCTGATTCAGATTCCACTGGGCATTCAGTTGCGAGTGCCCCATTCCAGTCTACATTGCCCCCAGTTCCTTACTACCGGTATGAGGCTCTTCTATTGGAGCGTGATTCCTTGTTGGCCCAGATCAGAGAGCTACAACATATCATTAGGACTACTGATATTGATCGTGGTGTGAGGGAGCTTCGAGAGGAGATTCATGTGACACGGAGGGTTCTTGAGGCGAGGCTACATGGGGTATACTACCTGGCAGAGGCCCTGATGCACTGATGGGCTGGGCTACTTAGGTGATGGAGGACTTTAAAAAAACTGGCAAGACATGAGTTTCCTTGGAGTTGAGTCAGAGATCCAGAGATAGAGATGTTGAGCAGTGTTGTTATGGATGTGTATTATGTACAGTAGTGTGTAGTGTGTATCAGTAGACTTTTGGGTTGTATTTATAGACTAGCTATGCTGACTAGTGAGTAGGTTGTTGTACCCTTTTGCTTTCACTTCCGAAGCGTCTTTACGCTTGTACTACCCAAAACTTTTGGTCTATATATATATATCAGTACCTTTTTCCTTTCCAGCACTGTCATTTACTTTACTGCACCTGTTTTACTTTACCTTATTTATTGCACCAGTTATGCCCCTGTGATACCATGTACCCTGTTTTCCATAACTATTTATATTCTGTAAAGAAGCATGCAATTTACTTAGTTCAACTGTTAAAACCATTTTCAAAAAGAGATATTTCTGTTTTACAAAACTTTTCTTCTATACAAAGGATTTGATTCAAAAGCTAAATAAGTTGTTTGATTCTTTACAGAAAAATGCCTCCCAGAAGAAACACACGCACCATCACCCAGAATGAAGAAACCAACAACAACAACAATAACAATCAAGATGATACAAACCAAAATGCAAACCCAAGACCCATAGACCCAGCAATAGCCCAGATTCTCCAAATCTTGGCTCAGCAAACAGTTCACCTGGCACAACAATAACGAAGACAGACCAATCCCCAGGTAACTTTCAAAACTTTTCAGGCAGTAAACCCACCAGAATTCAAGGGTTCCTTAGAACCGATTGAAGCAAATGTTTGGTTAAAGGAGATAGAGAAGGCATTTGCCTTAGTAAAAGTAAAGGACGAACAGAAGGTTGAGTTTGCAAGTTACTATTTGAAGAATGAGGCCACCTATTGGTGGGAGATGGTGAAGACCTTGGAAGGTACAGATGTTATTACTTGGGAGAGGTTTAAGGAATTGTTTTTAGAAAAGTATTTTCCTCAGTTTGTCCAGGATCATATGGAATTGAAGTTTTTAGAACTAAAGCAAGGAAACATGTCGGTGACAGATTATGAGAGTAAGTTTGAGAAATTGTCAAGGTATGTGTCGTCGTATGTGGAAACTGACAGAAAGAAGGCTAAAAGATTCCAGCAAGGTTTGAAACCATGGATCAGAGGGAAGGTAGCCATTTTTGAATTGGATACCTATGCAGAAGTTATACAGAAGGCTATGATCGCAGAGACAGAGAGTGAGATGTCATAGAAAGAGAAAGAAAGCAAGAAAAGGAAATTTGAAGGAAATGAAGGTCAATCACAACCAGGGAAGTTTCCAAATTTTAAGAAGGGCAAGTTTCAGCCAGGGTGGAATTTTAATTTCAAGAAACAGAATGCAGGCGACGGAGGCCAGGGCAACCGTCCAGCTAATGCGAATCAACCGAATCAGTTGAGGTTAACTTTTCCAGATTGTCAGGTATGTGGGAAGAAGCATGGAGGAGTTTGTAATAAGTTGAATGTAGTTTGTTTCAAGTGCAATCAGAAAGGGCACTATTCAAGGGAGTGCCGAAATCAGCCAGCAAGAGAGCCAGCAAATAAGGATCAGCCTATCCGGAATCCAGCAGTGAAGGTTCCAGCCATTGGATTTACGTGCTTTAAATATGGGAAGTCAGGATATTTAGCCAGGGATTGCAAGACACCAACCCCAGTCAGTAATGCATTGAGGATTATGGGATCTACCCCAGCAGTGAATGAGACTCCAAGGGCTAGAGTTTTTGACATGTCTGTGAAGGATGCTATCCAGAATACTGATGTGGTGGCAGGTATGCTTAATGTGAATTCTTTATGTGCTAAAGTGTTAATAGATTCGGGAGCAATTCGATCGTTTATTTCACAAGATTTTGTTAGTAAGTTAAATTGTCCAGTTGAGTATTTAAATGAAATAATGACTGTGGAATTAGCAAATCAAGAACGAGTATCTGTTAATCAAGTTTATGGGAATTGTGAGATTGAGATTTCTGGTAGTAAGTTTTGTGTAGATTTGATACCATTTAAGTTAGGAGAATTTGACGTTATCTTAGGAATGGATTGGTTATCTAAGCACGATGCCCAGATAGATTGTCGAAATAAGAAGGTAATGATGAAAATGCCAAACGAACGAATAGTAACGTTCAAGGGCCAGAAACAAGTAAAGAAGTTCTTAACGATGATTCAAGCCAAGAAGTTACTACGGCAAGGATGCAAGTATTTCGTGGCATACGTGATTAACAGAAGTCAGGATCCAGCAAAACTTGAAGATATTCCAGTAGTAAATGAATTTCCAGACGTGTTTCCTGATGAGTTACCAGGACTTCCTCCAGATAGAGAAATTGAGTTTGCGATCAATTTAGCACCTGGAACAGAACCAGTATCCAAGGCCCCGTACAGAATGGCACCCGCTGAGATGAAAGAGCTAGCGAAGCAATTGCAAGAGTTGTCAGAGAAAGGAGTAACCAGACCCAGTGTATCCCCGTGGGGTGCACCGGTATTATTTGTCAAGAAGAAAGATGGAAGCATGAGACTGTGTATCGACTATAGGGAGCTCAACAAGCTTACAATCAAGAACAAGTATCTGTTACCCTGAATTGACGATCTGTTTGATCAACTGAAGGGAGCCAAGTTTTTCTCCAAGATTGACTTAATATTGGGATATCATCAACTGAAGATCAAACCAGAAGATATACCGAAGACAGCTTTCAGAATAAGGTATGGACATTACGAATTTTTAGTGATGTCTTTTGGATTAACAAATGCCCCGGCAACATTTATCGACTTGATGAATAGAATTTTCAAGGAATACTTGGACAAGTTTGTTATTGTGTTTATAGACGATATTTTGATTTATTCAAAGACGGAAGGGGATCATGCAGAACATTTGAGAACAACTTTGGAGATTCTAAGGAAAAAGAAGTTATATGCTAAATTCTCAAAGTGTGAGTTTTGGTTACAGGAGGTTCAGTTCTTAGGACATATAGTCAATAATGAAGGGATCAAAGTGGACCTAGCAAAGATTGAGGCCATTACAAATTGGGAAAAACCGAGAACACCCACCGAGATAAGAAGTCTCTTGGGATTAGCGGGATATTATCGTCGATTCGTTCAAAATTTCTCAAGGATTGCAACACCATTGACAAAGCTTACACGGAAGAATGAAAATTTTATATGGAACGATAAATGCGAAGAAAGTTTTCAGGAATTAAAACAAAGATTAATTACGGCACCTGTTTTGTCACTTCCGGACGATCAAGGGAATTTCGTAATTTATAGCGATGCTTCTCATAAAGGACTAGGATGTGTTGTAATGCAGCACGATAAGGTGATTACGTATGCGTCAAGGCAATTGAAACCACACGAACAGAAATATCCTACTCATGATTTAAAGTTAGCAACTATAGTTTTTGCTTTGAAGAACTGGAGACATTATCTGTATGGAGAAAAGTGTGAGATTTACACAGATCACAAAAGTTTGAAGTACATATTCACACAAAAGGAACTTAATATGAGGCAAAGGAGATGGTTAGAATTGATCAAGGATTACGATTGCTCGATTAATTATCATCCCGGTAAGGCGAACGTTGTAGCAGACGCGTTGAGTCAGAAGGAAAAGTTAAATGTGTTATCAGTACCTGAAGAGATATATAAGGAATTTCAGAAACTGGAATTGGAAATTAGAGTTTGCAGGCCTAATGAAGCAAAAGCGTACAGTATGACTTTCCAACCGGAGTTGTTAGAGAAAATAAAGAAGTGTCAGGAAGATGTAATGGATCAAGACATAAATCATTTGGTAGGTGAAGAATTGTGCACGCAAAAGGATGATCAAGGTATTCTTAGGTTTTCTTATAGAATTTGGATTCCACCGGTGACGGAGCTGAAGAATGAAATTTTACAGGAAGCACATAACTCAAGGTATTCAATCCATCCAGGGAGTACCAAAATGTATAGAGATTTAAAGGAGAATTATTCGTGGCCAGATATGAAGAGGGAAATTGTGGAATGGGTTAGCAGATGTTATACATGTCAGAAAGTTAAAGCAGAACATCAGAGACCAAGTGGATTGCTACAGCCATTTGGAGATTCCAGAGTGGAAGTGGGAACATATTGCCATGGATTTCATAGTGGGATTACCAAGGACAAGGGCTAATCATGATGCCATTTGGGTTATAGTGGATAGACTTACCAAGTAAGCTCATTTTATGCCTAAATGAAAGATTTTCACTCGACAAGTTGGTCCATATGTACCTGAAGGAAATTGTAGTTCATCACGGAGTCCCGGTGTCTATCGTATCGGATCGAGATCCAAGATTTAATTCAAGATTTTGGAAAAGTTTTCAAGAATATTTGGGAACAAGACTGAATATGAGTACAGCTTACCACCCACAGACGGATGGCCAAAGTGAAAGAACGATCCAGACGATTGAAGATATGTTGCGTGTTTGTGCTATTAATTTCAAAGGAAGTTGGGATGAGCATTTACCTCTGGTAGAATTTGCTTACAACAACAGTTATCACGCCAGTATTGGGATGCCACCCTATGAAGCCCTTTATGGATGTAAATGCAGATCTCCAGTATATTGGGATGAAGTAGGAGAACGCAAAATACTTGGACCTGAACTAGTACAGCAGACAAAGGAAGTGGTTGGAATTATCCATAAGAGATTGATAGCCGCACAGGACCGTCAAAGGAAATATGCAGACCAGTCAAGGAAAGACATAGAATTCGAAGAAGGAAGCTTGGTATTACTGAAAGTATCACCGTGGAAGGGATTAACGAGATTTGGAAAGAAAGGAAAGTTGAGCCCAAGATATGTCGGACCTTTTGAAATTCTAAAGCGCGTTGGCAAAGTAGCTTACGAGTTGGCGTTACCTCCGCACATGGAGCACATTCACAATGTTTTTCACGTATCAATGCTTAAGAAGTATAATCCAGATTCCAGGCATGTAATAGAATATGAGCCAATAGAGCTTCAAGTAGATTTGTCATATGTAGAGAGTCCGATAGAGATTCTAGAGGAAAGGGAGAAAGTATTGACAAAATAAAGTGGTAAAGCAAGTAAACCCAAAGGTTGAAGAATCAATCTGGGAGTTAGAAAGTGATATGAGAGAAAAGTACCCTCATTTATTTTCTTAGGAGATTCTGAGGACAGAATCCTTTTAAGGGGGAAGGATGTAATATCCGGGATATATCGTGTAATTATTTTTGCTAATAAATAATTATTATATGTGTTCAGTATCTATTCTGTGAATTATTTCTTAAGTGTTAAATGTGTTTGGATGTTTAAAATTATTATTAATTGAGTATTTTAATTTTTATATGTCCAAAATAAAATATAGATAATTGTCATATCTTCCTAATTATTTTTATGTTGATTTATGAATTTATAGGAATCATATGAATTTTATAAAATCTTTTTCCGAGTATTTAAAATATATTTTATAAAAACGGGAACCAACCCACGTCACCCGTTGTTACATTTTTAGAACCCGAAACTCTTCCGAGAACTCCTTCCTAACCTAATTATAATATTCCGAGCATTTTCCATGTTTCGACTTTTTCGATCCAGCGTACGGTTTGTCTTGTGCGGGTCCCAGCGCAACATTTTCGATACAATATTCGTTCCGGTAAATCAATAAAACCCGTATTTTCGATAAACGGGAGCTTTTTATTAAACTATCACAATTATCACCTCGTAATACGTGTAACCAGGCGCTGAGACCAAGACCGCAGTACAAATTGTACTGATTTGGATAATTATCCCGAAAACCGATACCGTTTGGATCAGTGTTTATAAATAAACGTACCGTTTTATATCCGGAATGATCCAACGGGATACTAATTTTCCGTAATTATAAATAACCTTTTACCGTATTTTATTTCGTATCAAAATCATTTGCAGTCAGCTAATATATAATTTTCCAGAGAAAAACCCTAAATTCATAAACCTTCCTGAGAATCAAACAGCAAAACGAAGGTGTTATTGATCTCTGTTTTCAAATCTTGAGTAACCAAAACGAAGGATTTGAGGAGTACTATCAGATTCTGAGCTTCGTTTTATTGCAGGAACTAAGGTTATTTTTATATATTTTTATTTATTTTCGAATTATTTTTATTAAAAATATGAATTTCTGTTCGGATGATTGTTTGTATAATTTGATGATTGCATGTTGTAGAGATTGTTTTCCTGATGATTTTTATATGTCATACATCTGATTTGGAGTTCAATAACATGCTCAAAAGTGGGTTTAATTCTCGAATTTTAAAAATTAGGGTTTATAACCCGTATGAATATTTTCAATTGAAATTTGGGGCTTTTTGATTTAGGGGTTATTAGCTGTTGATTTATAGTGGGTTATGTTCCTTATGAAATTTGCAATCGATTGGTATATAGCTCGTTAACAGAGGATGTCTGAATCGAAGGGAGTTGTGTTTTGAAAATTTTCGAAGTTCGCCGGAAACCGGCGATGTTTTTGGCCAATTTCCGGCCAGGACAGGGATGATTGATGTGTTTTGATTGCATGAATAAGTTCCTGGTAATGTGTAGATTAATTCTGGACAGTTGGGTGGCCTGAGGTGGCCGGAATTGTGTTCTCCGGCGAGTCGACGGCGGGGCTGGCAAAATTACAAACAGGCCCCTGAAGTATTGAAGAAGAAATAGTGTCCCTGAGGTTTCCAGAACTTGCAAATTTTGGATTCCTGTTTTAAAAATATTCAAAAATAATATTTCCTATTTATTTTTATTATAAAAATTCGATTTTAATTTCTGAAAATTCCAGAAATTATTATTTTAATTCCAAAAATTATTTTTAATTCAAAAATAAATCTGAATTAATTAGTTAATTAATTTCAGTTAATTTTTAATCAATTAATTGATCAATTAATTCTAAAATTAATTGATTAATTGATTTAATTAATTATTAATTGATTTTAATTAATTATTTAATTAGATTTAATTATTTAAAAATTATTTTAAACTTCCGAAAAATAGTTTCGAGCTTTAAAATATTATTCTAAATTAGTTTCAAGGCTCGATAATTATTATAAAATTGTTTTGAAGCCATAATTGACCAATCGAACCCTGTTTATTACTCCGAAATCGATTCAACGATCTGTTTTAATTCTGAAAAATGTTTTAAAAATCATTTTAATATCTGAAAGCCTGTTTATGACCCGAGACTTCTTTACAAACGTTTTGTCATTGATTATGTGATGTGTTATGTACTGTATGTGACTTGTTGGTTAACTGTCAGTCTATATATTCGATGTTTACTTGTTTCTTGCATAACTTTCAATCCGTTAATCGGATTTGGGTGAAACGTAGGGTAAATAGAAGTATATGTCGAATAAAATCGTATGAGTTGAATATTGATAGATGCTTATAATATGTGAGCAGAAGAGGCAAGGCGTAGGAAAGAGAAACAGGTAGTCAAGGAGTAAGACAGCGGTGATTGAAAGCGAGTGCAGTGTAGTAAACTAGTACCAGGCAAGTGTTCTGAACTTTCTCGAGATATTGTAGTGATTGATAGTCTTGTTTGATATTACAAGTGCTTTGAAGCACTTAACCCTAAATCATGATTCCAGTTATTGATCTTGAGCCGTAAACCTGATTCTTTCTAGACCATTGATTGTTGTATACCCAAATACGAACTTCAAATATACGATACTACTCCACAAATACATACAAATTAAATATCAAACACTGATCCAGGTTGCTTATACACTCAAACCATTGTATCTTATGCTTTGAAAGGCCAAACCCTTGAAACCTTGAAACACGGATTTCTTTGTTATCCAATTCTTTCATTACCTAACATCCAAGCTTTGAAAATGCCATATTGATCCTTATAAAGATTGAAACCATTTTATTATTGAAGATCCAATATTGTTAATGATTCTGTTTATTGTTTATTACTGCTTATTCTGGTATTATGGATTGTTTTTATAAAATTGTGGACCAGATTCGTGGTCAGACCATATAATGGTCAAGTTAGGCCAATGTGTGCCTTGGATCCAGTAGTTGGAGCAGTGTTGTGTGCTTTGCTTGGGGTTAGTGCGTGACTGATCAGCAGCCTAACCTTGGTTTTTAAAATGAAAATATAATATCCAATTTTAAGTCATAATCTATTGTTCACTTGATATCATAACCATATTCACCTGATGATCATTATTCTCAGTTTTGTCATTATGACTTGCTGAGCTAGTTAGCTCATTTGTGCGATGTTGTTTATGTTCTTTTCCAGTTAAGAAGGAACCGGTTGGTACCGAGGATGTAACACCCCCAGATCCGGGGTCGGGGATCCGGGTCGTCACGGTCTTTCTTTCCACAATATCACTTCACTTAATTAATAATAATAACCTTATGCTGTGACCCCACACTAACACACACCACAACCCGTTATAGTCTCAGAGATGAAATTTAAATAAGTACAAGTCTTTGAATCCACCATTTAAAAGTTATTACAACCCAAAATGATTACTTGATAAATTTACAGTTAATTGCCATTATCTGCCACAAGTTATAATTATACATAATTTGATTCTCAAAAATAGAATGCCTGATCTACCAATAGATCTACCTCTGCAGCTATAGCAGCCACAACATCATCGGGAAGACGCGGGATGCTTCCCACGCGCTTGCGCTGGGTCTGCTGGAGTCTGGCCATCTTTCCTAACTGTTGTTGTGTGATGAAGAAATAAAGCAAGAGTGAGCCTTACAGCTCGCAAGATAATATGTAGTGATAACAATAATATAAGTATCTAAATGGATACTTACTAGAATCTTTTATCATGAGTAAGATAATTACTTACTAGATATAAGTAGAAACAAGGGATGAAGTTACCAAATACTTCACTATACTTATATCATTTATAAAGCTACTTGAACTACCACTGTTCAAAGTATAATGAGCTTTCAACAGTTCATCACATAGATGAGACTACAAGACAAGATTTGAATAGATTAAATCTTTAAAATATCATCAAAATAAAATGAAGTTACGAGATACTTCATTTGATGCAAACATCATTTTGAAAACTTGACCCTGCCAACACTCAACAATCGCCCAACCGTAGCCTTTCTATCAAAATGCTCTGGGTAGTGTTGCAGAAATATCCAATTGGATGATGAACTCATTACGGGAGTTGCCGCGCCAGGAAGACCACTTACGATGATCAGTCGTAGTAGTACAACCCCACCATTTTCTACATGTAGAGGAGAACCTGTCGGATTTACTTGTCAACCAAACACTGAACTCCTAAGGAATGGACCGCCTTAGCGGAACTTCCAGGCCATTTGGGCCAATATAATAAGGCTGGGCCGGCGCTACTCGGCCACTTACGCCACTCCTAGTTCAGATGAAATCCATGACTCTGAAACGTAAAGCTCGTCCCCACTTTCCCCAAGTAGAAACTTGTTGATACGGCTCCACCAAGAAGTCGTATCTAGTTGGAAAGGAAAACTCACCGATATTTCCCAGGCGATGCCTGTTAATGGATTAACTTGTTCCAAGAATTTTACTTCCCGAGTGTTGGGTAAGTAATCAATTCATTTATCAAAACAGCAACCTTGTTGCGAATATAAAATACACCACAGAGCCGGATCCCTCAGGTTTTGAGCGAGTATTTAAATCCCCTTAAAAAGGAAGATCTTAAATATAAAAATGAGTTTTGGGATCCGCTCTAACTTTTAAAAATCATTTTGAAGACTCGAAAACACTTTATAGAGTGTTTGGAGTAAAGCTGATTTAATGAAGTAAATCAGTCCCCAGAATATTTAGAAAATGACTGAATATTATTATTTAAATAATATTCCCATAAAGAATAATCTTTATAAAAATAATTGAAGTAGAAGTTTTAAAACTTATACTTGAAACGAATATTAAATAACCAAAGATATACTTATATGAAAGTACTATCTTTATTTGAATAATCGAAAATAAGTTCGATTATTTACACCTTATTCTTTAATAAAATAAAGAATATATCTCAGAAAATAATCGGAGTCATAGATCCTCAAATGAATATTCAAATAATATTCAATAAATAAAATAAGCTGAGTCATAAGTCCTCGAATGAATATTCAAGATAATATTCATTAATAAAATAAAGTTAAAGTTATCGAATAAACCTTATTCGATTAATAGTTTTGAAAACTATGACCATATATATATATAAGTATATATATATATATTTATATTTATATCCATATATACAAAATCTACTCGGGATCCTCGACTCCCGGTTTTAGAAAATATTTTCACCTTTGGGTCCCTATACTAAGGGTATATGCAAGTTACCGCTATCCTCTAGCATAGGTATTATCAACTGAACCAACAGATATATAACTCAAGAATATGAGACAGGCATGCATATATATATACCATATCAGCATGCTTCAATATATCGCAACATTTGCTAATTAACCAATATGCATTTATCGCAAGATCATGCATATACAAATGTATACATCACAACAACAGTATAACGGATAGAATACTTGCCTGAGCGACTTGGGGTGATAAAAGGCTCGGGACGAGTCTGGTAACCTATAAACAACAAGTAAGTTGGAATTAAACCAAAATCACTTGTAAATCTATACTTTAACTAACTTAGACTCTAACGCTTGTTTTGCGCTCACTGATTTGCTTAAGTCACTCGGGTATCCTCGGCTCCACCATTTTTAATAATTTAACCTTTACGAGTTTTAAAGCGATTCCTTCGCGAGTGTCTTACCAACTGCCTAACACACTTACCATAAATGTTTCATACATTAATTAACCCTTTTTGGTCTTTAACCTATGTTTCAAAGTAAGGCGAGGGGAAAAGTTTCGTTCGCAAAACGCCGTTACTTAAAACGGTCGTTTCTCCTAAACCGTGCATCGGAATCGAACGAACTACATATCAAAACGAAGCTCGTAACATGAGCTATCTAATCATGGCAGTGGTCATAATCTAGAAGGGGGTCCTCGGGTCCTAATGTTATGCACAAAACAGTCTAAAGAAAATTGGACGTTACGACGGCTATGTTTACGCGATTACCAATATTTATACCACTCCAATTCTTTACCAATTCACTACAAACCACCCAACCATCATCAATACATCAAACACAACTTATATCAAGGCAAAGTCAGTCCATAATCTCAAGGTTTTCCAACTTATTCAACCGCAAACATGATCTACTAACCATAACTTAAGATTCATTAACCATTAACCAAGATTCATATCCAAAATCACCACAAATCCAACCAAACTATCTAACATACATGGATCTTGCTATACATACATGGATATTTCTATATATACATTAATCCATCCATAAACTCATCAAAACTCAAAGTTCAAACTATAAGTTAAAGGTGAAAGTTGTTTATACCTCCTTGAAGCTTCCTAACACAACCCAAGAGCTTTGAATGCCTAAAAGAACCTTGATCCTTGCTTGTATAACCTTAATCTTTCATAAAAATTCAAGAAAACTAAAGTTATTTCTTGAAGGTTACTATTCACCATCTTCTTCCTTGATTTATTGGAAGAGATTGTGAAGGAATTAGGAGCTTAAACTTATAGCATATCCATATCTATGTACAAGGAAGCTTAGATAATTACCTTGTGATTTAACAATGCTTGGAACTTGATTTTTGAAATTCTTGCCCTTGAAAAAGATGAAAAGCCGAGAGCAAGATGATGAGAATGAAATGATTTTGTGTTTTTTGATTTGTTTGGCTTAGCTTGGTTGTTTTTTGTTTTGTTTTTTGGTTAATTACCTTAATAACCTTATATTTGTGTGGTTATAAACCAACCACACCTCCTCCTTCCCTATGTCATGCTTACATCACATTGCTATGTCATCCTCCCTTCCTTGTCCTCTTCTCATTGGTTGGGTGACATCACTTCCTCTAATCCCTTTGCTTAACTTCCTAATTGTTTGCCTAATGACCGCTGATCTGTTATACGGTTCGCTTAACTTTCGTTCTCGTTTATCGTTTGAAGGATCATACCCGGGATCTTATTACTTAGGTTCCCTTAACCTTTCTCAATACATTATATTCCTTTTTATGATCCTCTATTATAATCCTTTAATTTAAATCCTTTTTATCCTGTTACCTTACACTCAATTCTCTCCGTATCTTGTGGATTTCCGGGAAAAACCAAAGTGTTCGGAATTGGATTCTGACGATCTTTACATACACTTATATACCACATAGAGTACTAATAATATCCCATAAGATCAATAACAGAACCCCTACATAGCGTGGCATGAACAGTTTTCTCATTCAGCAAAAACACTATTCATAAGGGTTTCAAAAATTTCCAAAAATTGGGGTTATTACAGTCTCCCCTCCTTTAAAGGATTCCGTCCCGGAATCAAATAGAAAACGAATAGGGATACTTTCTTAGTATTGCACTTTCTAACTCTCAAGTCAATTTTCCCACATTGTGGTTCTACCATCAAACTCTTACTAGTTTGATAACCCTTCTCCTAAGCACTTGTTTCTTTTCACTCTATAACCCTTCCTGGTTGCTCCATATAGGTTACGTCGGGTTGCATATCTATGCGCTCATATGCCCCTATTTGTCTGGCATCTGAATTACACTTCCTTAACATTGATACGTGAAACACGCTATGACTTGCTACATGTTCTGGGGTAAGGCTAGCTCATATGCTAACTTCCCAATACTCCTTAATATATCCAAGGGTCCAACAATTGGTGGACTTAGCTTTCCTTTCTTTCCGAATCTCATCAATCCTTTCCAAGGGATACCTATAACATTACTAGGTCCCCTATTTCGTACTCTTTATCCTTTCGTGTCAAATCAACATACTTATCATGTCCATCTTGGGCTACTACCAGCCGTTCTCTGATTAGATCTATCATATCCTTGGTCCTTTGGACTACTGCGGGTCCGAGCATCTTGCGCTCTACAACTTCATCCTAACATAAGGGAGATTGACATTGTCTCCCCTCAAGGATCTCATAAGGCGACATCTCGATAATGACATATGATCTATTGTCGTAAGATAGCTTAATCCGCGTTAAGTGATCATTCCAAATTCTTTCAAGTCTATTACACAGACTCTCATCACAGCTTCTAATCATTATAGCTTTTGCTTCTCACTACCCATCCTTTTTCCCAGTTCGTAGTCGCTACTATCTTCCGTTCCTAATATTATACTGGTTATACTTTTGCTCGTTAGCGTTCTATAACCTTTTAATAACCACGTCAACCTTAGTATCACGAATGTGTTCCCATTCCGCATACTACCACCACTTTATTACTCCTTTTTCAATTGTTTCTATTTTCCAAAATTTGATCAATCAAATAGAAGTAAAGGAATTTGTTGAGAGATCACTAAGATCATGAACACTTGTTATATCGCATAGTTAGTACAGAAGGTGGCCAGCCTTTAGTACTTGACAAGCAATTAAACAATAGCTGGTATCCTACTAGGCTTCTATCACACAGATAGATAGTCATTCGGCAATACCTCCCCTTTCTGGAAGGGTTGTTCTTCTCAGCTTACATAAAATGAAAAGAAGAGAAAAGAACGAATTGAAGAGAATTGTATATATTTGAAAAAATATACTGCCACAAAATATCTGGCTTGGAACCTACCTCTGAACTATAGAGGTTTGTCATAGGAGAACAAAACATATATGTATTTATATCAACATCAAGTATTATAGCATCGCATTTCCCATGCCTAAATATTTTCGCCATTCCGTCCATCATTCTATGGACCCATGCTCTTCCTCGAGCTTATACACAATCACCTTTGAAACTCCCTCGATATCGAAAATCGAATCTGGGATCTCATTCTAGACCTCATCGTTACTAGAATCCATTTTTATACCGCAACCTTCTTCGTATGGGTAATACTACTCTTTATCGATAAGAGGGAATAAATATATCATAGGTAGATAATCGACTTAATTAGTCTATCAATGATAACTTATATACCACCACGACCCGATTAGTGGTACTTACTCTCAACATCCATTCCAATACAACTCTCACGGTTGTAAGTAATCAGCTCATTACTCTCAGAATCATTCCTGCATTACTATGGCCCGCCGTTGACCTACTGTAGTCATTCGTTTTCCATGAAGTTTTAATAGCTAACCATACGGAGTCCATTCATATCATATCGAATTCTTCTAAGGAGGTAACATGATCACCGTTCTTGATTCATGAAGAACACTCCTGATCCTGACGTACATTCATGACGTGAAGTAGATAAAATTGCAGAAGAGTTTCAATGAAAGCAATGATAGCAGATTAATACCATTCTTAATCATATGCCTTCAATAGAAGACTTAACTCAAAGGTTTGTTTAGTCCTTTTTTTTGAAACATGGTCCAGGCTCATTCTCAAGATAGTATCTCCTGAGATAGATAGCCCGCTCATGGCGATTACACGAATTAAACCTTTACCAACTACTATTACGGTTGGGTATTTCACAGTCATCAGAAGGAATGTCAATCTTCCAAACCATAATACAACCTTCAGCTTTAACCATCATCACTGTATTCCTTTGGCACAAGCGCCTATAATTATTCTCTTACCTTTAAAGTGTCGGCCACCTCTTTGGCCTTTCCTGATATTAAAATTTCCTTATAGTCAATGTCATTTTAACCACCTCCAAATAAATTTTCTACCTTATTTCAATCACAGCTTATGTGAAAATGCTTTTCTTTAATATCTGATGAGTAAATAAAAAAAAATATCACCATTTTTCCATAAGTTATTGCCTCAATCTTTAGAGGTTAATCACTGTCACGACTGACTCTCAATCATACTTAGAACATCTTATATCTTAAGTCCTAATTGCCCTGAATAATTTCAACCTTTACTGGTTCGATCCATACTTTCTTGTGGTTTAACACGTGCCCCACTTGGCATCATTATAATTATGTCATATTTCCTTTATCAACATTTTTATTCTTGAGAATTTCGAATATTTCCTTTCTCCTTGTAAAACCTCTAAGGTTATCCTTCAATCGTTCCTCCTGTATTCCCTATATACAGGGCATATCAAAATACCATTTACTAATACTAGAACCATTGTCTATATACTTCTGAAAAATTTCTCCACTGATCCTTAAAGGTTATTATTACCTTAATCCTTTCCAATTCATACTGTCAAAACTCATACTATCCCTATTAAGGGTGAAATGCCAACCTTTATGCATTCCTCTAGGATTCGTTTTAAGTTACCGATGTTCTATCCTTAATTCCACCTTTAAAAGGTACCTGCATCCTTCCATGGATAAATCAAGTCATATATCCCTGATAAGGGTGTCTTATTCAATCATTCCCACCTCGATAGTATATGCCTAATTTCATAATAACATCTGTATACAACATGAGGTCAATCAATATGGCCTCCCAAAAGATAACAACGGTTATCCGCTTTTCTTGCCTAATTTGGTAACGATAACAAGGATGTTCTGGAAGATATTGGTCGTGTTCAACGTGAACTTCTTCTTAATAATTCTGTGTTTACTTTTGTTGTTTATCTCAACAGTCACCTCAATGTTGGGATATCTTTCATACCTGGCGTCTCCCTTTCTGGGTATCAAGCCACCGGTCTTACACTTCACATTCTTGAAGGTCACTTCCTTCATCCAATTTTCCTACCTTCTTACTTTCTTGTCTCCTTAGTCTATCCGCGTCTTATTATTTATCCTTCGAACTATCTCAAGGTTTCCTTGAATCCTCCCAACTTACTAGGGATAAAATATATGTATCTCTTATGCCTTCACCCAGCAATTTTAACTCATGGTGGATCATCATCCTGACGATTACATACTTTTCTATTTCTATTGCTATGAGTCTTTAGGGTTTCCTCATACCCAAATCCCTTATCATTCCTCAAACTCTATTGCCTTTATATTCCTTTCCACTTCAGTTTCTTTTTATTTTCCTTTCTCTTATCATTATTTCACAAACCAATCACAATATAAGCATTGATTCCAAACATCCCGTCATTCTGGATTCGTGTCCTCAGAACGAATCTTGATAACTTTTACAACTTAGATTCATAATTCATCATACTCATCCACTTTTGTTCTAGCTCCAAAGCTTTTACACTATCTCCTTATCTTTGGGAATTACTTTCCCGAAAACAGTTGACTGAACTTAAATCAGTTTATTCTAACCTCTGGCTCCGTGCCTTTCTTGGTCTTTCACCAGCGGGTGGTCTCTCTCTTAGGAGGGTAAGTGACAAAAACAGTCTTTCGTGGTTCGTCAATCATTCAGAATCTCAAATGATTCCTCTATTTCCTTTAGCCAGGCTCTTGCCTCGACTAGGTCAACCTGTTCCTTGGAACTCTGAGAGCTTAGAGACTTAAAGGTCCTGAAAGAATTTCCTATCGCATTGTTTCCTCAAGGTGGTGGTTGGGGATAATAGTCTAAGTTCTGTCCAGACAGGTCCATAAATTGCCGTATAGGAGTACCGTCTCGGGTCTCCTTTCCTTACTCGACTTTCTGTTTCCTTAGTATGAAATGTTTCAACCTTCTCCCATAATCGGGGTTATCTTATACATTAAAAACCTTGTTTTCCACTCTATTATGTTATGGGTTCTTTCTTTCTTGATGGCAACCTCCCTGACTATCACATTCAGGGTTTGCCCTAAATCTTATTCCTCAAGCTATGGCTCTCATCTAAGTTCTCATCCTTACGCTCTTGAACTTTCAGAACCCAAATTCT
The DNA here is from genome assembly GCF_009905375.1 of Apium graveolens. Classification (NCBI taxonomy): domain Eukaryota; kingdom Viridiplantae; phylum Streptophyta; class Magnoliopsida; order Apiales; family Apiaceae; genus Apium; species Apium graveolens. The sequence continues at coordinate 208,615,666 of NC_133653.1, forward strand.
ATAAGAATACCTCATTATTCCCTTATCATCTTTCTCTGGCACCGTATGCTCTTTTCCAATAATTCGGTCTCTATTGCAATCTCAAACAGCTTTTCGGTATCGGCTCCAGTTACCTTCACTACTATTTCCAAAATCTCTTATAAACTCTCCCAAAGACATTATCATCTTGAGTCTCTCCTTTTTACTAAGGGCATCAGCCACCACATTGGCTTTCCCCGAATGATAAAGAATCTCCCAATCATTATTCTTGATTAGCTCTAACTGCCTCCTCTGGCATATGTTGAGCTCTTTCTACGTGAAAATGTACTAGAGCACTTATGGCTTAGGTAATTCTCGTACTTCTCTCCATACAAGTAGTGCCTCCAATCTTTAGGGTAAAACTATTGCCACGAGCCTAAGCTCATGGGCGGGGATATCGAATTTCATATTACCTTAATTGTCTTGACATGTACGCGATTACCTTACCGTGTTGCATAAGCACGCACCCTAAGCCCTTGTGCGAAGCGTCACTACACTTCATAAAATCTCCCTTTCCATCCGGCAATGCCAGCATAGGGGCCATCACCAACCTCTGCTTTCGTTCTTGAAAGCTGTTCTCGCATTTCTCTGTCCATTCGAACTTCTCAGTCTTACGAGTAAGCCGCGTTAAAGGGGTTACTATCTTTACAAACTTGAACGAACCTCCGGTAGTGACCGGCCAATCCTACCTCTAGTAGTCGACCTAACCATGGTCATCAATTCATCAGTGGTCCTTTATCCAATCTTGTCAGGATCCTCCATGGGATCCTCCTCAACAACTATCCCTTCTAGGACAACATCCTCAATCGCTACATCATCCGGTCCTGCGTTAGGACGCTCTATCGGATCCACAATCCGATCTCCAATTAGTAATAAAACATCATCGCGTTGTTACTCCTTAACCTCAAGGTTCGGAGTCCCGCTACCATCTACGATAACGAACTACGCTCCTATCACGATATTTATAAGGGTTCCCATAAGGGTTTTAACTGTCAGTACTACGTTAGGTAGCCCGACTATGAACTTGGCAAGAGTTCTTATTATCTTTGTGAACTTATTATCTTAACGTCCCATCATCTCTGAGGTTTATAACGCTTAGCTCTGATACCATTTCTGTAACACCCCCAGATCCGGGGTCGGGGATCCGGGTCGTCACGGTCTTTCTTTCCACAATATCACTTCACTTAATTAATAATAATAACCTTATGCTGTGACCCCACACTAACACACACCACAACCCGTTATAGTCTCAGAGATGAAATTTAAATAAGTACAAGTCTTTGAATCCACCATTTAAAAGTTATTACAACCCAAAATGATTACTTGATAAATTTACAGTTAATTGCCATTATCTGCCACAAGTTATAATTATACATAATTTGATTCTCAAAAATAGAATGCCTGATCTACCAATAGATCTACCTCTGCAGCTATAGCAGCCACAACATCATCGGGAAGACGCGGGATGCTTCCCACGCGCTTGCGCTGGGTCTGCTGGAGTCTGGCCATCTTTCCTAACTGTTGTTGTGTGATGAAGAAATAAAGCAAGAGTGAGCCTTACAGCTCGCAAGATAATATGTAGTGATAACAATAATATAAGTATCTAAATGGATACTTACTAGAATCTTTTATCATGAGTAAGATAATTACTTACTAGATATAAGTAGAAACAAGGGATGAAGTTACCAAATACTTCACTATACTTATATCATTTATAAAGCTACTTGAACTACCACTGTTCAAAGTATAATGAGCTTTCAACAGTTCATCACATAGATGAGACTACAAGACAAGATTTGAATAGATTAAATCTTTAAAATATCATCAAAATAAAATGAAGTTACGAGATACTTTATTTGATGCAAACATCATTTTGAAAACTTGACCCTGCCAACACTCAACAATCGCCCAACCGTAGCCTTTCTATCAAAATGCTCTGGGTAGTGTTGCAGAAATATCCAATTGGATGATGAACTCATTACGGGAGTTGCCGCGCCAGGAAGACCACTTACGATGATCAGTCGTAGTAGTACAACCCCACCATTTTCTACATGTAGAGGAGAACCTGTCGGATTTACTTGTCAACCAAACACTGAACTCCTAAGGAATGGACCGCCTTAGCGGAACTTCCAGGCCATTTGGGCCAATATAATAAGGCTGGGCCGGCGCTACTCGGCCACTTACGCCACTCCTAGTTCAGATGAAATCCATGACTCTGAAACGTAAAGCTCGTCCCCACTTTCCCCAAGTAGAAACTTGTTGATACGGCTCCACCAAGAAGTCGTATCTAGTTGGAAAGGAAAACTCACCGATATTTCCCAGGCGATGCCTGTTAATGGATTAACTTGTTCCAAGAATTTTACTTCCCGAGTGTTGGGTAAGTAATCAATTCATTTATCAAAACAGCAACCTTGTTGCGAATATAAAATACACCACAGAGCCGGATCCCTCAGGTTTTGAGCGAGTATTTAAATCCCCTTAAAAAGGAAGATCTTAAATATAAAAATGAGTTTTGGGATCCGCTCTAACTTTTAAAAATCATTTTGAAGACTCGAAAACACTTTATAAAGTGTTTGGAGTAAAGCTGATTTAATGAAGTAAATCAGTCCCCAGAATATTTAGAAAATGACTGAATATTATTATTTAAATAATATTCCCATAAAGAATAATCTTTATAAAAATAATTGAAGTAGAAGTTTTAAAACTTATACTTGAAACGAATATTAAATAACCAAAGATATACTTATATGAAAGTACTATCTTTATTTGAATAATCGAAAATAAGTTCGATTATTTACACCTTATTCTTTAATAAAATAAAGAATATATCTCAGAAAATAATCGGAGTCATAGATCCTCAAATGAATATTCAAATAATATTCAATAAATAAAATAAGCTGAGTCATAAGTCCTCGAATGAATATTCAAGATAATATTCATTAATAAAATAAAGTTAAAGTTATCGAATAAACCTTATTCGATTAATAGTTTTGAAAACTATGACCATATATATATATAAGTATATATATATATATATTTATATTTATATCCATATATACAAAATCTACTCGGGATCCTCGACACCCGGTTTTAGAAAATATTTTCACCTTTGGGTCCCTATACTAAGGGTATATGCAAGTTACCGCTATCCTCTAGCATAGGTATTATCAACTGAACCAACAGATATATAACTCAAGAATATGAGACAGGCATGCATATATATATACCATATCAGCATGCTTCAATATATCGCAACATTTGCTAATTAACCAATATGCATTTATCGCAAGATCATGCATATACAAATGTATACATCACAACAACAGTATAACGGATAGAATACTTGCCTGAGCGACTTGGGGTGATAAAAGGCTCGGGACGAGTCTGGTAACCTATAAACAACAAGTAAGTTGGAATTAAACCAAAATCACTTGTAAATCTATACTTTAACTAACTTAGACTCTAACGCTTGTTTTGCGCTCACTGATTTGCTTAAGTCACTCGGGTATCCTCGGCTCCACCATTTTTAATAATTTAACCTTTACGAGTTTTAAAGCGATTCCTTCGCGAGTGTCTTACCAACTGCCTAACACACTTACCATAAATGTTTCATACATTAATTAACCCTTTTTGGTCTTTAACCTATGTTTCAAAGTAAGGCGAGGGGAAAAGTTTCGTTCGCGAAACGCCGTTACTTAAAACGGTCGTTTCTCCTAAACCGTGCATCGGAATCGAACGAACTACATATCAAAACGAAGCTCGTAACATGAGCTATCTAATCATGGCAGTGGTCATAATCTAGCAGGGGGTCCTCGGGTCCTAATGTTATGCACAAAACAGTCTAAAGAAAATTGGACGTTACGACGGCTATGTTTACGCGATTACCAATATTTATACCACTCCAATTCTTTACCAATTCACTACAAACCACCCAACCATCATCAATACATCAAACACAACTTATATCAAGGCAAAGTCAGTCCATAATCTCAAGGTTTTCCAACTTATTCAACCGCAAACATGATCTACTAACCATAACTTAAGATTCATTAACCATTAACCAAGATTCATATCCAAAATCACCACAAATCCAACCAAACTATCTAACATACATGGATCTTGCTATACATACATGGATATTTCTATATATACATTAATCCATCCATAAACTCATCAAAACTCAAAGTTCAAACTATAAGTTAAAGGTGAAAGTTGTTTATACCTCCTTGAAGCTTCCTAACACAACCCAAGAGCTTTGAATGCCTAAAAGAACCTTGATCCTTGCTTGTATAACCTTAATCTTTCATAAAAATTCAAGAAAACTAAAGTTATTTCTTGAAGGTTACTATTCACCATCTTCTTCCTTGATTTATTGGAAGAGATTGTGAAGGAATTAGGAGCTTAAACTTATAGCATATCCATATCTATGTACAAGGAAGCTTAGATAATTACCTTGTGATTTAACAATGCTTGGAACTTGATTTTTGAAATTCTTGCCCTTGAAAAAGATGAAAAGCCGAGAGCAAGATGATGAGAATGAAATGATTTTGTGTTTTTTGATTTGTTTGGCTTAGCTTGGTTGTTTTTTGTTTTGTTTTTTGGTTAATTACCTTAATAACCTTATATTTGTGTGGTTATAAACCAACCACACCTCCTCCTTCCCTATGTCATGCTTACATCACATTGCTATGTCATCCTCCCTTCCTTGTCCTCTTCTCATTGGTTGGGTGACATCACTTCCTCTAATCCCTTTGCTTAACTTCCTAATTGTTTGCCTAATGACCGCTGATCTGTTATACGGTTCGCTTAACTTTCGTTCTCGTTTATCGTTTGAAGGATCATACCCGGGATCTTATTACTTAGGTTCCCTTAACCTTTCTCAATACATTATATTCCTTTTTATGATCCTCTATTATAATCCTTTAATTTAAATCCTTTTTATCCTGTTACCTTACACTCAATTCTCTCCGTATCTTGTGGATTTCCGGGAAAAACCAAAGTGTTCGGAATTGGATTCTGACGATCTTTACATACACTTATATACCACATAGAGTACTAATAATATCCCATAAGATCAATAACAGAACCCCTACATAGCGTGGCATGAACAGTTTTCTCATTCAGCAAAAACACTATTCATAAGGGTTTCAAAAATTTCCACAAATTGGGGTTATTACAGAGGATCCCCAGTCTAGCGCGAGAGCTAGGGGTTCAGGTTGATTGAGTTGAGCTAGTAGGCTTCTTTTGGGATAATTTAAGTTTGTAAAAGTTTGTAATATTGTTTAATACTCAGTGTTGAGTTGGAATAGTTGGGATTTGAACGGTTTGTAATATAAGTGTGTGTTTGGCTTGTGTGCATACTTTAACATGTTGCGGTCCGTGGTAGTTGGTAAATAGGGTCACTGCATATTATTATTATTATTATTATCATTATTATCTTTATCATTGTTATAAGCAGGTTATAAATAAGGTGTGTGTGTGTGGACCCCAAACTTCTGACCCGGGTTTGGAGGGCGCCACAACCAATGTTTGGTAGGCTGTAATAGTATGTATATGTCTCAATATCTAGGAAAATAAACTCTATAACAGCTCTACATTCTTGCTAATATAGTCTTTTCGTTTCGGCCTCATTGATATTCATTGACACACTTGTAATGGTTTCCAACCTCATTCCTTTTGTACCTGTTTTTCTTTCATTTTTCTCTCTTTTTGCATCAAGGTCTCCCCTTGGCTCCCCACCCTCACACCCTCACCTTCACCATCTAAGGTGGGACTCCCCTCACTCACTTTTACCATGCTGGAATAAATAGCATGTGGAAGTTCACTCATTTCCTCTCCTTTTTCCTGAGAGCAACTCAGCCTCTCACGTAATTCACTCTCTTCCCTCAAACATATGAGTGATTGTACAACTAATAAGTCAACTACACTTGTCACAGTTTTTGAAATATTAAGTTGTGTAGAGACTGTCAACAGAAAAGTGATATTTGTCGAAATAGCAGTTGTGAGTATCAATTGATAAATGTTGTTAAGCTTATTAGTCGGGGGACAATCACTTATCAACGGATGAGGAATATCCGTCGAAGGGGTAGAAACAAAAGAGTTAGGAGTTGAAACTATGGTTGAGTCTGTGGAGATTGATTTTAGATTTTTATGCACAGACTCATCATTAGCTTCAGAAAAAAGGGAAAGTGAGCCAACAAATCGTCAATAAGATGATGCTCACTTGCTGTAGATTTTGGCTCCTCCAAGAATTTTAAAGATGGAGAATCAGGAATTGAAGTGTTTATCATATCCACATCCAGTGAGTTTGTGGGAGAATTATGTGTGTATGGCGTATCGATAATGAGAGATTTTGGCTGTTACTCCATATTTATTGGAGCCACATCAACATGAATTTGAGATGGTGCTATAACTGAGATTTTGGCTTGTGCTCTTGGTTGGGAGCTTGTTTCAATAGCTACATCCTTTTGAGAGGATGCAGCCAATAATGAGCTTATTTCCTTATTAATTACCACAGTCTGTTGGGAGACTGTGATGTGGCTGGTTTGGGTCACACTTTCCTCACCCACATTATTCTTAGGGCTTCTTTGATTTTCAGCCTTTTCCTCACCTTGCTCACTACCCTTCACACTCCCTTCAGGTGTTGTGGTAGTTTTAAAAACTAATTTCTTTTGAGAGAAACTAAAGTGTGATTTCTTTGATTTGGATTTAGAAGATTTTAGTTTTGTGGCTTGGGCAGGCATCTGTATGGTCACATTCACAGATGTTATTGCCACAGTTGAACTCAAAAAAATAGCAGGCTGGGAAGAGTTAGAGACAGAAACATTTACCTCACTTACTTGAGGTACCTCCATGATTGGCATGTAGTGAAGAGGCACTTCCTCATTGAGATTGTTCCTGCTTAAATCAGCAAGTACTCTCTTTTCTTGGATCCAACAAGCAAGCTTATTGTTTGGGTTCTCAATTAAAAGATCCTCATATACATGATTAGCTAGTATCATGAGAAATCTTGCATAGTACACGTTCTTAGATCTTTTCTTAATATCTCATAATTTATACCCTAACTCTAGCATGACATAATTACTGAAATTAAAATACTAGTCATTTAAGAGCATGTAAAGCATGTCAAGCATGGAAGAAGTAATTGCATCAACGTTGTTTATTTTTCTAGAAAATACTTTTATAAAAGAGTCATACAGAAAACTCCATTCTTTTCTAAGGCCCTTTCTTCTTATTCCACCTAAATTAGCATAATCAATAGAATAACCCATAGACTTAAGCATGGTGGTCACGTCAGTGTCTATGTGTGGAACAAATGTGTTGTTTTCAGGAAATTTAAAACAAGCTTGAACTTCATCACAATTAACACAGTAATCATTACCTTTGAGTTTGAAGTTAATGGTCATGTCTGTAGAGTTAAAAATGGTTGTGGTCCAAACCTCCTCCACGACTTCGCAGTAGATCACCGGAGACTCGAGCATAGAGTACTTCAATTTGCAGTTGCTAATGAAGTCCATCATCTTGTGAAAGTGTTCAGGACCAACACTCTTGTCCACAAGTGCGACGAAGTTGTTTTTCTCATAGATGAACCTAGATTGAGACATGATTTTGAATACTGGTTCCATTGTTGCTTAGTATGCAGTTACTTAGAGAGAAAGGGGTTTTGGAGATGAAGAGAGTAAATTTTTTTATGTAATTCAGAGAAAGATAAAAGTGAAATATAGAAACGAAATGGGCTTTTATACTTTCTCAGAAACAAATAATTAAAAATAAAATAAAGTATCCAAAGATAATTGCCAAAAATAGCCGTTTAAAAATAAAGCAGACTGTAAAAATTCTAAACTTATCCATCGACATATATGTACACTATAAGTAAATTCGACGGCTAGGGTTTAGGATTAACGGCTATGACTGAAATAATTCAACGGATACACGATGTGCCTTTATCCGTCGAGGGATAAAGTACCCAGAAATATTTTGACTTTCAACGTGTAATTCTTATCCATTGAATTCCATCATTATTTACCTTTAGCAAATCCTAATTTTGGTGTCATGATCTGACAGTTTGCAAATCCTGATTTTGGTGTCAAGATCTGACAACTTACAAATCCTGATTTACAACTTTAATAAAGTCAAACTTATTTATGGTTGCATTACAAATTGCAAAAACATCAAAAAGAATTACGAATAATTAAGCACACCTAACTCACTTACCAACCTAGAGAAAGTTGATTCATCAAGTGGCTTGGTAAAGATGTCTACAAGTTGTTGCTCACTTGGAACAAAAAGTAGTTCCACTGTATCATTCATAACATGTTCTCTAATAAAGTGGTACTTGATGTCTATGTGCTTTGTCCTTGAATGTTGCACATGATTTTCAGTGATGGAAATGGCACTTGTGTTGACAGAAAATTGGAATCTTATCCACATGTAGACCATAATCCAATAGTTGATTCTTCATCCATAAGATCTATGAACAACAGGTACCAGCAACAATATATTCAGCTTCAGCTGTTGAAGTAGAAACTGAATTCTGTTTCTTACTAAACCAGGACACAAGCTTGTTTCCTAGAAACTGACATGTGTTAGTTGTGTTTTTCCTGTCTATTTTGTACTCTGCATGATCTGCATCTGAATAACCGATTAGATCAAAGCCAGAATCTCTAGGGTACCAAATGCCAAGTTTTGGTGTACCCTTGAGATATCTGAAAATTCTCTTAATAGCTACTAAATGAGATTCTCTAGGATCAGTCTGAAATCTAGCACAAAGACAATTAGCAAACATTATATCTGGCCTACTGGATGTCAAATATAAAAGTGAGTCAACCATGCCTCTATAGTTTGAAATGTCCACAGACTTTTCAGTAGTGTTAAATTCAAGTTTAGTGGCAGTAGTCATGGGAGTTTTGCAGATATGCAATCCATTAAGTCAAACTTCTTTAAAAGATCATGAATATATTTAGTTTGACTAATGAATATTCCATCACTAACTTGCTTAACTTGTAAACCAAGAAAGTTAGTTCTCCCATCATGCTCATTTCACATTTACTTTCCATCAATTTAGCAAACATTTTGCAAAGTTTCTCATCTGTAGAGCCAAATATAGTAGCATCTACATAAATCTGAACAAGTATACTAGAGCCATTAACATTTCTAAAGAAAAGAGTTTTGTCAAAAGTACCTCTTTTGAAATGATTTTCTAAAAGGAACTTTGACAGAGTATCATACCAGGCTCTAGGTGCTTGCTTCAATTTATAAAGTACTTTCAATAGATAGTAGATCTAATCTGGAAAGTTGGGGTCTTCAAAACCTAGAGGCTGGCTGACATAGACTTTCTCCTCCAAATCTCCATTCACAAATGCACTTTTGACATCCGTTGGATAGACTTTGAAATTGGCATGGGCTACATAGGCTAAAAAAATTCTGATGGCTTCGAGTCTTGCAACAGGAGCAGAAGTCTCATCAAAATCTATTCCTTCTTGTTGGTAGTAGCCCTTACCAACCAATCTAGCTTTATTCCTTATGACTATGCCATTCGCATCCATCTGATTTCTGAATACCCATTTGGTGTCAATAGAATTCTTGCCTTTAGGTTTTGGTACCAGCTTCCATACTTTATTCCTTTTAAATTGGTTTAGCTCTTTTTGCAGAGCTAGAACCCAATCAGGATCCAACAAAGCTTCTTCTACCTTCTTTGGCTCTTCCTGAGATAGAAAGATTTTTAATAAACATTCATCTTGAGTTGTTTTTCTTGTTTACACTATTGAAGATGCATCACCGATGATTAATTCAAATGGGTGATCTCTCGTCCATTTCCTTTGTTGTGGTAGATTAGCTCTAGATGAAGAGGTCTCATAGTTATCTTGATGTGTGACTCAGTTTTGATTCGAAGAAACTCCCCCTGAGTTTATGGATCTTTGATTTGAGGTTGGAGTTCTTTCAGTTTGTGATCTAGAATAACTCTTAACTTCTATTGAGGGTTCAACGGATGCTGAATTTTTTCTTTCGATGGATGATACAGTTTGTCTGTCAACGGATGATACACCATATCTTTCAACGAATGATGTACCTGATCTTTCAACGGATAAAACATTTTGTCTTTCAATGGATGTAGAATTTTGTGCTTCATTTTTTGTTGATCTTTCTGCATATTCCTTAAAAATTATTTCTTGATCACTTTCATCATCACTATTATCATAATTCATCTCAACATTGTCAAATTTGAGGCTTTCATGGAAACCTTCATATTGTAGTCCTTCAATATTCTTATCATCAAACACAACATGTAGATATTCCATAACAATATTGGTTCTTAGATTGTAGACTCTATATTCTTTTCCAACCGCATATCCAACAAAGATACCTTCATCTGCTTTGGCATCAAACTTTCCATGTTGCTCAGTTTGATTCTTTAGAATATAGCATTTACAGCCAAAGACATGAAAAAATTTCAGTGTTGGCTTCCTATTCTTGAACAATGGATAAGGAGTCATGCATTTTGCTTGATTGACCAAAGAAATATTCTGAGTGTAGCATGCAGTATTGACAGCTTCAGCCCAAAAATAAGTTGGTAACTTCGATTCCTCTAACATGGTTCTTGCAGCTTCAATTACGGATTTGTTATTTATTTCCACGACTCCATTTTGTTGTCGAGTCCTTGCTATTGAAAACTCATGCATGATCCCATTTTCTTCACAAAACAACCTCATTGCAGAATTCTTAAGCTCAGTTCCATTGTCACTCCTAATTTTCTAACTTTGAGATCAGGATGATTATTGACTTGCCTTATATGATTGATAATGATTTCACTAGCTTCATCTTTGGATTTGAGAAAATATGTCCAAGAGAACTTCGATAAATCATCCATAATCACTAGGCAATATCTCTTTTTTGAAATTGACAACACATTGACTGGTCCAAACAAATCCATGTGCAACAGTTTAGTGGTTCTTCAATTGTAGATTCAAGCTTCCTTTTGAATGATGCTTTAATTTGTTTCCCTTTTTGACAAGAATCACACAATCCATCCTTTGAGAACTCAACCTGAGGAATGACTCTTACTAGGTCTTTCCTGACTAATTCATTCATAGTCTTGAAGTTCAGATGAGACAGCTTCTTGTGCCATAGCCAACTTTCATCTTGACTTGCTTTTCTGCAAAGACAAGTAATAGAATCTGCATTAGATGAGTTGAAGTCAGCTAGGTACACATTTCCTTTTCTCACTTCAGTGAGAACCACTTTGTTATTTTTCTTGCAGATAACAACACAAGCTTCAGAATTGAAAGTTACATAATTGCCTTTGTCACATAGTTGGATGACACTCAAAAGATTGTGTTTGAGTCCATCCACTAGGGCAATTTCTTCAATGATGGCGTTATCTTTCGAAATCAACCCATATCCCACAGTATACCTTTTGCTGTCATCTCCAAAAGTAATATTTGGGTTAGCTCTCTTCTTGAACTCAGTGAACAAGGTGGAGTCTCCAGACATGTTCCTTGAGCATCCACTGTCTAGATACCATATACTCTTTCTGTTTCCCTGCACACATCAAAATCAAATTAAGTTGATTTTGGTACCTAAGTTAACTTGGGTCCTGCCTTGTTAGCCTTTTTCTTAGGTTTCTTAGGCTTTCCACCATCAGACTTAGGTGATTGAGGATCAACCTTAGTCATAGGGGATTGACTGTGAATCCCATGATCAATTTCAGAATTATCATGCACATTTTGATTAACATGATATGGCACAGGATGTGCAAACATGTTATTCTAATAAGGCATGCTAAATGGCATTTGTGGCATATTAAATGTAATATAGTAAGGATTTTGTGCAAATAGCCTATTACCAAATTGTGCATTTAAATTATGTGTAGGCATAAAGACATGACATTCATTGATAATATGGGCATATTGGGAAAAGAAGGAGGTGCAGACATGGGTGTAGTCATAACAGATTTAAAATTAATAGAAAATGATTAACACTGCCACACTTCACAAAAGTCTTTATAGGTGTATATTTATCAGGTGTGTAGTTGTTATGTTTATTAATTCCTACTTTCACATTCCTGTTGTTTTTCCTTTTAGAATCTTCCTTGATCTCAAATTTCTCCAATCTGTCACTCAACTGCTTCATTGACAGATGCCCCTACATTTACTCTCTTTGTATCCTTGACTCGACTTGATTCTCCTATAACAAAGTTCTTAGAAACTAATCCATATTTCTCATTCAGCTTAGCTAGCTTAGCTTTGCTAACTGGATTTTTTTCTATCGACGGATGTGTATCCTTGTCTTTCAACGGATATTCACTTTAATTTTTTGATGGTAAGCTTCATCATCTGTCGACTCCACATTCGTTGATAATCCATCAACCAATACAGGGTCTAGTTTCTTTTTGTCTTTTTTCCAGGCTTCTTCACAAAAAGACTTAATTCCTTGAACTTTGGCATATGGGCAATTACATTCGTTGATGATTTTCAAGCCTTGATCACCTCTTGCTCACGTTCAAGCTGCTTTCTTAAAATTTCCTCTTTATTTAAAGATTCAGTCAGTTCATCCTTTGCAATCTTGCACTCTATTTTCAGTTTCTCAAACTCAATGAATTGAGTTTCTAACACAATATTTCTCTCACTTAAAAATATATTATTATCTTTAACTCTATTTTTTTCTTTAGTGAGTGACTTAAGTGTAACGTAAGTGATATAATCTTGTAGACATGTTATTTATGGAATCATTACACTCATCTTTAGAAAGGTGTGCTAGGTTTGTAGTGATTACCTAATTGCTTGAGAAACTGAATTCTGCTTCATCTGATTTGGCCATTAGGGCTAGGTTGACATAGCTTGTTTCTTCATCTTCATCTTCCCCATCAGCTGCACAATCCTTTTTTTATTCAGGAAATTTTCCTTTTTTTGAGCAATTCAAAGTATTTCTTTTGTTATAATCCACCGGCTCAACCTCCTTTTCTCAGAATTAGGCTTTCTGCATTCATTGGCAAAATGACCACTCAAGCCACACTTGAAACATTTGAATTTAGACTTGTTCACCATGATTCTGTTTGTCATGGTTGTTCCAAAATTCTTTTTGAATTTGAGCTTAGAAAATCTTCTTGATAGGAAAGTCAGATGTTCATCTATGTCCTCCATTTTAATCCTGACTAGGATAATCTTCATTCTCATCTATAAGTCCTTTTCCTTTGCCTTCAAAAATCCTTAAGCTTGGTGCAGATTCCACAGCTTCAACATTCAACTATATTCCTTTGTCTTGTTCAACTACTATTGCAACAGATCCACCTTTCTTCCTTCCTTTCTCCAATAGCTCATCCGGCTCCATTTTGAGCTCATAGGTTTTTAAGATACCATATAGTCTTTGTAGAGTAAATTCTTTATACTCTTGAGAATTTATGAGAGAGACTGTCATTGGCTTCCATTCTTTTGGTGGAAACCTCAGGAATTTTAGATTATAATCTTTAGTTTGGTAGATCATCCCATACAACTTTAAACCATTCATTAGTTTTTGAAATCTACTAAAAATGTCACTCAATAACTCACCATCTTTAAAATGAAAATGTTCATATTGTTGTATGAGGAGTTGTATCTTGTTTTCTCTGACTTGCTCAGTTCCCTCACATAGTATATGTATTAGGTCCCAAATTTCCTTGGCAGTATTGCAGTTGATAATATTGTCAAACATATCTCCATCAATACCATTAAATTGAAAATTCATGGCCTTTTATCTTATGAACTTGCTCAATGTCTTCATCTGTCCATTCTGACTTTGGCTTTGGGACTGTTTGCTCATTTCCAACAGCTCCTACAACATCTGTTGCAGCTCTACGAGGAACATGAGGTCATTTCTCTATGAAGTCAACATATCTTTCATCTTGAGAGGGTAGATGAAGGAGCATCTTCACTTTTCGGTGATGATAGTTGTCTTTATCCAGAAGTGGGATCTTCACTCAAACATCCTTTCCACTCATGTTGTTAGTTTGTTTTGATCTTTAAGCTCTTAGTGTGTCAAGCTTGCCCTGATATCAGTTGTTATTCCCTAACAATCTCTTCTGAATATATATAACTGTGAATGAATATGCAGTAGTGCGGATTAAAAGAATTCAAGTATTCAAACATAAAGTAATTATACAAGACAATTTAAAAACTTTCTGGTGGATTGAACTTTCCACCAAAGATATATAGATTCGAGAACTTTGTGATGCAAGAATGCACACAGCTGCTTACAAGTGTTTTACAAAGATGAACAGAGAGAATTCCTAACAGATGTAGCTTTATCTATTTCTCTGTTCAACTCCTATTCTTCACTCGTTCGATTGATCGATGATAAACACTTGTTACACTTGGTTTATATACTACCAAGTTACATATTAATAAGATAAACAATAAAAAAAAGAATCTAGGTCTACTCACATGTTGCTCTATTTCTCTATCCAACATCTTTGAATATCTTCAATTTGTTCTCTAAACTTACAAACAGGCTGCCACATTCCTTTTGTATACAATCAATCCATATGACTGTCAAGTCACTTTCAACTGCTTTTTGATTCCGTTATCCATTGAGACCTCAGCATTATTCGTTGATACTCCATTTGAGTTATCCGTTGAGTCTCCAATTGATTATCAGTTGAAAGAGGCTTGAGTCATCGGTTGAAGCTTTAGGTTTATCCGTTGATGATGAATAACTTAGCAGTTGACACTCTTTCACTTATACAAAATTACAAGGCATCTTCTATTTACAATTAACCAACCTATTTTGTATATCTTTCTAGTAGTCAACATGACTCATAGTTCACTATAACTTCTAAGTTGTTTATTGCATACAGAAATGTGCTACAAACTTGTTTAAGACAAGCTACTCCATCAATTGATGGTTACAAAATCATTTAACTTATCTACTTAGAGTGTTTTGTTGAGTTATCATTAGGCCTGCAACATATTCCTAACAAAAATTTCCTGTAATATTATAGTACAATGGTAAGTATGACAAGCTAATAAAAACTATAAATTAGGGAAACTCAAAAGAATAGAGTGCTTACCATTGGTGTTTTTTCCTCTCTTGTAATTAAAGAGGCATACATTGTATCAATGAGAACTGAAAGTGGAGATAAACATATCAAACCAAAATAAAAGTGAAGTTATCATTAAATACATAGTATATAATGTGAACTTACGTTCACCACGAGAATTTACTGTCTTTGAATTCCTTGACTGCTTTGATTTTTTTTTTGCATTAAAAAATAAAAATGACAATGAATTTGTTGCCTAGTTGTTAAAAGGGCAGACCTCCATCATTATCACTATACTTGTGTTAATTTCATGTTGGTGCAATTAAATCAGTCTTGCATAAATTACCATTTACTATTTCCTAGGAATCAATTGGCTCCAAATATTGGCTAGCACCACTTTGTGTTTTAATGGACAAATGTGATACATGAAATAAACTTGTTGACTGGGAAACTGTAACTTGTCCTGTTAACCTATAAGAAAAATGGATAGGTATGAGATATTAAACACTGTTTATTTACGCGTGAATTTGTGCAGGGACCAATAGAAAATTCTAAAATAAGCACAGTGACCAAAATTATAGTTAAGAAGATATAAGTTATGGGCAAGTTTGAAAACTTACCTTTGAAAACTTTGTCTAACAAAGTATATTATCCACTCTGCCCCATTTATTTTTTTACATTTTTTCTAATTATTTTTTGATTTAATTATTTAGATCTTGATTTTTTTTTAATTTTAAATGTTTCCATGTTGTTAGTTTGGACTATTTTGCTTATTGTATTTATATGCTCTTGTCACACTTTTTCGATTCTTATTTGGATTTGACCTATATATTGTTAGTATGTATATGTTTTTGTGCATCTTGTTTTAAATTGTAATAGAATAAATTAATAAGATTAAATGGTAGTGTATTTAATTGTACAATAAGGACAAAACTCAATTTCGTAAACTGGCTCTTATTTACTAATTTTTAAAAAGATTTTTGTATTTATGCTTTTTTATGCTTGAATTGGATTGTTATCTTTTTAGGTATGGGACAGTTTATGGCACAACTAAGAGTTTGTTTGCAGAGGAGTTTGTTTGGCAATTTAAAGTGTAGTAAATAGAAGAAGATTAATGAAGAAAATCAAGTGTAGTTTGGATATGCTTGGAATATGGTTTATTGATCGATCATGTTGTTGTGATTTTACGTGGTTTTTGTAATATTTTGGATATGTATTGTAGATTTTATTTTGATAATATTGATAATGTGATTGTTCTTTAAACAGAGCATGTATTTCAAAATTTTAAAATTAACTGTTATATTTGCCTATTATAGTGTAATGTATGTTTTATATATAGTGTTACATTACAAATGATACTATTACTTAATTAAAAATTTTGGTGCTACAATTGATAGAACATATAGTTATAATAGGCTAACATTGTTTATCATCATAATTAAAACTTGATTCCTAACATTGTTATACTGACCAACGATTTATATTTCGATTTTATTTTTTTAGTAGGGTTAAATATTATAATTCTTTTAGCCCAGTCACTTGTATTTTATATTCTATTTTAGTCTGAGGCCCATTATACTATTCCGATCAAATATCAGTAATTATTTTTAGTTTGTTTTTAATTTTATTTTATACCTGATTATTAGTGTAATTTTTTTAACATAGATGATATGAGTATATTATATTTTTTTTATCATAAGAGCAAGTCCAATATATAGCTATAATTGGTCTTATAGACATAAGATATGACCAAAATTTTTTAAAAAAACTACTTCAATGCATAGCTATACTTAATCTTATAAAGGCATAAATGAATAGTCGGTCATATATTTAGTACTAAAGATAGCTATAACTATTCTTGCCAATTTATTATATAACTATAAATGAAATGTATGCTGGTTTGTTTTAAATGAATTTTAGAAGAGAGACAAAATTTCACTAAATTTAGAAATATTAAATTGTAAAATAGAACTAGTATTGGAGTTGAAGTCTTATTTTAGCATCAAAATATACTCTTTGGTTTCAAATTATAACAATAGTTATAATCATTTTAACTTTAGAATTGTACCTGCTCTAAGGCCATTATACCGACCAATGAATTATATTTTATTTTTAAATTTTATTTTAACATGATTTAATGGTTTAGTTATTTTAGACCGGAGGAATAATATATATTATTTTGTTTAATCATGAAATTATTATATATACCGACTAACAAATTATCTATAATTTGATTTTAATAAGATATTATTAATAATATAAATACTCGAGTAAGCCCGTAATTATGATAATAATGGAATTGCTCGTAATTGTTTTGGAAAAGCAGAAGTTTTAGTTAGAGATAATAAAAAAAGGTGTTTTACTTAAAAAGATAATTTATTTATATACTAATTAAGTAAAGTTAATGAAGTAAAATAATGAGATCATTAAGTTAGGGTAGTTAAGTAAACTAACAACCAAATTTTAATATTTCGTCTATTAAATTTGCTAGTAACAACGTTAGGTTGGTACACTTTAAGTTTAAATTGGGGCCCGGTCATTACGCATGACCATAATTAGCTAATTTTATTTATTCTTAATTGATATTTATAAAAAAAAATGGGATCCAAACTCTTAGTGCACACGCATATTATATAATAGGATATAAAAGTAGAATTTAATATCAATTATAATTAAAATAATTATGTAAGGATAAATACATAATTTGATGAAGGATAAAATTTGAGATTAATATCAATTATAGTTAGAGTAATTAAGGGTAATTATATAATTTAATATCTAGCAAAAAAAATTATGTAATTTAACGAAGGATTGTATTAACAAACTTTTAATATTTCATCTATTATAACATGGGTGTTTCTCAAATGAGAATCCTTATTATTAATATGAGATGTGAGATCTAATTTTAGCCGCATAATTTTTAAACTATTTTTAATCTAAACCGTTCATTTTTAACATTAATTTCCAATTTCCATCTACCCTTTTTTCCTCACCCATTTTTTCTTCCTCCCTTCTGAAAGAACACCCTTCGACCACAACCAATAATCTCCCAACACCGTAGCCGAACTCCTTCCTTCGCCCACCCTCCATCTCCCCCTCCCTCTCTCCTCACTCTCTTCTTCAACCAAATTCGACGTGTTTTAGTCTATATGTCAATGGCGTCATCATCATCTCACTCGATTTCTATTGTTCCAGATCTGTTCATTATCAAAATAACTCGTCGTTGGTATTTTTTTTTGGATTTTTATGCCTATTTTTGTTATTTTTTTTGAGATTTTGGGGTTGTAATTGTTGTTTTTGTAATTAAGGTCAGATGTGTATAGTAAGGATTATGGTGGTTGTGGTCTTAATGATGGAGGCAAAAAAGGGTGGTGATTATTGGAGGTGATACAATTATTTGGTTAATTTTGTTTAAATCTGGTGATTTTTAGACATGATATGATGTGGTGAATATGTAGGTGGTTCCTGGTGGCGTTGTGAAGGTGTAGTGATGTGTAGGTGATGATGGCGGCGCCGGAAGTGTGATTATTAATGACGGTTATGATGATTTTTATTTGACCACGATGATTTCTGCTAAGTTCGGGTTATTTTGCTACAATTTTGGTGATTTACAGGTGGTGAGCGGTGGTGATGAACGGCATGATGACCATAGTCAGCGTTGGTGTGGTGGTTTTGTGGTTATGATAGTTTAGTTATGGTAATTTGTTTCAAACGGCTGGTAATTTTTGAGCTGCCGGAAACGGTCATCGGAAGTGGTTGCCGGAAGGGGACGGTTGTGGTGGGAGGGGGTGGTTGTGGGATGGGTGGTGTGAATGAGGTAGATGAAGGGAATTATAAAATTTAATATGTATTATATGGCCGAAATTTACTTTAGATATAAAAAATGTGCGGATGAGATTATATCTCAGTTCTCACAATATTGGAGTTCTCATTTAAGCAACACCCTATTATAATATAGTATTAGAATATAATCCGTGCAATGCACGATTGTTTTTATCATTATAATTTTAATAGGTTGCTAGTGGGATTTCAACCTTATATCCCTTGAATAATAATCTTTGAGATTATATTTAACGGTTCTCATCAATTTGGTCTAACGGCTTTGTTTTTATCATTATATATGGTAAATTATAATTTTAATATGTTGATTATGAGATTCAAACCTTGTACTCCTTGAATAATAATTTGTAAGATTATATTAACAGTTCTAATTAATTTGATGTGACGGCTCTATATTGAGTGACCAGAGGACCAATAACCAAACTATCAATGTTTCGTCTTTAATATAATAGAATAAATAGATTGATAGATTATAGAATTATAATTTTTATTTAAGGACAATATCAACAAACTTTTAATGTTACGTCTATTAAAATATAGTACCAGTATATAACCATTGCGATGTACAGTATTTTTTATCATTATATTTTGTAAATTATAATTTTATTATGTTGATGGTGAGATACCAACCTTATACCCCTTGAATAATAATTTTTAAGATTATGTCTAACGGTTCTTGTTAGGAATGTATGTGCATTAGTTTGATGATATGTTTAACAAAATACTTAAGTAGAAATTTAGTGTCTGTAGCCTCAACGGATAAGACCACTTTGGCTATCCGTTGATGGTGTAGCTTTACTTAGAAATAAGTCTAGTGTTGTAGCATATTTCAGTCTCTGTATTTAAAATGTAACTCTTGGAAGTTGAGAGAAACTATGAGTCATGTTGACTACTCGATGATATGCAGATAGGAAGGCCAATTGTAAATACTTCATGCCTTGTAATTTTGTATAAGTGAAGTGGTATCAACGGATGACTTAAAGACCTTCAACGGATGAGAAGCTAAGCTTCAACGGATGTCTCTAAAGCTTCAACGGATAAAGTCATCAACGGATAACATCCTTCAACGGATGAGTGCATCAACGGATGAAAGCTTCGACGGATGTTCTGATGATTAGCCGTTGATAAGGGGTAGTTGTACTTACAAACAGAGGCACATGGGTTGACAGAGACAACTGAGATGTGGTAGCCGAATTTCAGGAACAACAGAAAAAGCAGCCGTTCTTCTTTAGTACAAAGATGCAATAGTCAACAAAGTACTGGAGTGAACAGGAAAAGAAGCAAGTGAAGATCTTATTTTATTACTGTATTTTATATTGTTCTTCACTTGTACACTTGGTAATATATAAACCAAGTAGAAGCTAGTAATTAGATGAGAGATTTTCCAGAGCTGTTTAGAAAAATATTGAGAGAAAATTCATCTAGTTTGTACTAGGATGCAGCTGTGATCAACATTGTTTAATCACAGATTTTCTAAAATACCATCTCTGGTGGAACAACAAATCCACCAGAAAAGTTTTTAAGGTCTGTTGTGTTCTTTACATTTGTGCTTGAATATATATCTGTCTGTATTAGCTTAAAGCAATTCACACACTTGTTCTTCTTGAACACACAACTTTCATAAACTGCTCAAAACTTGAAAAAGTTTTGAGATTTACATTCAACCCCCCCTTCTGTAAATCTCATTGTTAGTCCACTAGGAATAACAATTGGTATCAGAGCACGCTCTTGACATACAAAGAGTTTAAAGATCTTGGAATCTAACAAAGATGAGTAAGAAGGATATTGGAGTAAAGATCCCAGTTCTTGACAAAGACAGTTATCACCATTGGAAGGTGAAAATGCACCTTCATCTACTCTCCCAAGATGAAGGTTATGTAAACTGCATTGAGAATGGTCCTCACATTCCCCACAAAGTAGCAACAGTTGCTACAGCCACAGTTGCTGTTGGTCAATCCATTCCAAAACCTAGAGCAGAATGGACAATGGAAGACACAGAAGAAGTCCACAAGGATAAGAAGGCTATGAACATTTTGTTTAATGGTCTTAACATGGATATGTTTGATAATGTGATAAATTGCACAACTGCCAAAGAGGTTTGGGACACAGTTCAACTACTGTGTGAAGGTACAGAACAAGTGAAAGAAAACAAAATGCAGCTTCTCATTCAACAGTATGAATACTTTCATTTTGAAGAAAATGAATCTTTAAATGAAACATTCAATAGGTTCCAAAAGCTGTTGAATGGACTGAAGCTGTATGGAAGAGTGTACCAGGTGAAGGATTCAAATCTTAAATTTTTAAGATCCTTGCCAAAGGAATGGAAACCCATGACTGTCTCCTTAAGAAACTCTCAAGATTATAAGGACTTCACTCTTGAAAGATTGTATGGAATCTTGAAGACTTATGAACTAGAGCTGGAACAGGATGAGATATTGGAGAAGGGGAGAAAGAAAGGAAGTTCAGTTGCATTGGTAGCTGAAGATGAGAGGAAATGCAGACAAGAAACTGCTAGATCTACATCAAACTCCAAAGATGGTATAAGAAATCAGGAATCAAGCAAAGGGAAAGAGCAAGTTGCTGAAAATGAAGACAACTCCAGCCAAGATGACTCAGATGGTATTGATGAGCATCTTGTATTTCTGTCCAGAAGATTTGCAAAGATGAAATTCAAGAAAAACACTAGAGCCACTAAACCTCACAAAAACACTGTGGACAAATCCAAGTTCAAGTGTTTCAATTGTGGTATAAGTGGACACTTTGCAGGTGAGTGCAGAAAGCCAACTTCTGAAAAGAAGAAATTTGAACAAGTAGATTACAAAAAGAAATATTTTGATCTACTCAAGCAAAAGGAGAGGGCTTTCATTACTCAAGAAAGGGACTGGGCAGCTAATGGAGATGAAGAGGATGAAGATGTGGAGTATGTCAACCTTGCTCTCATGGCTGATTCTGAAGAAAATGAAGTTAGTTCATCAAGCAATCAGGTAATCACTACTGACTTAACACAGCTTACTAAAGAAGAGTGCAATGATGCTTTTAATGACATGTCTACTGAATTGTATCATTTGCGTGTGTCTCTTAAATCTCTTGCTAAAGAAAATAGTAGGATTAGAGAGAACAATCTGTTTTTAAGTAATAGAAATGCTTTGTTAGAAGATAAGATGATTGACCTAGAGAAAACAAAGTTGCATTGTATATCTGTTGAAAATGAACTAGCTGAATCTGTTAAGAAAGTAGAAATACTTTCCAATCAATTAGAGAAAGAGCAAGAGGTGATTAAAGCCTGGAAGACATCTAGGGATGTAAGTGCTCAAATTGCTAAGGTCCAAGGAATTGAATCATTCTGTGAAACTGCCTGGGATAAAAATAAAAAGAAACTGGAATTAATTGATGGGCTGTCAACGGATGTGGAATCAACGGATGATGAAAGTTATCCGTTGAAGGAAGAAAAGGAGCATCCGTTGAAGGTTCCTCAATCAAAACAGGCAGATGTTTCTAAAAGAGAGAATCTAAAGAAACTCAACAAAAAGTTTGGTTCAACTTCAAAGAACTTTGTCAAAGAAGAAGCAAGCACATCCAAAGATGTCAGTAAGGTGAATGTAGGGCACATGACCTTAGAACAGTTAAATAATAGGCTCAAGATGGTTGAGGATAAAAAGGAATCTAAAAGAAAATCCAACAGAAATGGGAAGGTAGGAGTTAATAAACACAACAATTACACACCTGATAGGTATGCTCCTAGAAAAAGCTGTGTGCATTGTAGTAGTGTTAATCATCTATCTGCTAATTGTAAATCCATTAAGAAGACTCCCATAACTGTACCCTCTTCTATGCCTAATATGTCTGCATCACCTCTGCATGCTATGCCTGTTATGTCTCAACAAAATCCTTATGCACATTTTGTAAACATGCCATATTTTAACAATCCTTATCTTGCTGCATTTAGTATGCCTCAAATGCCATACAATATGCCCATGTGGAATAACATGTTTGCACAATCAATGCCTAATAATTTTACAAATGTGCTAAATGATTCTGTGACTAACCCTACACCTCAACCAACTACATCTAAGACCAAGGTTGACTCAAACTTACCTAAGTCTAAAGATGCAGAAGGAATGAAGTCTAGGAGAAAGGCTAACAAGAATGGACCCAAGGAAACTTGGGTACCAAAATCAAATTGATTGATTTTATGGTGTGCAGGGAAATGGAAGAAATCTATGGTACTTGGACAGTGGTTGTTCAAGACACATGACAGGAGATTTCTCCCTGCTCACAGAGTTCAAGGAAAGAGCTGGCCCTAGCATAACCTTTGGAGATGACAGCAAAGGGTTTACTATGGGATATGGCTTGATTTCAACAAGGAATGTCATCATTAATGAAGTTGCATTAGTTGATGGTCTCAAGCACAATTTACTGAGCATCAGTCAACTATGTGATAGAGGGAATACAGTTTCCTTCAATTCTGAAGCCTGTGTTGTCACTAGTAAGAAAGATAACAAAGTGGTTCTAACTGGAGTTAGAAAAGGAAATGTGTACATAGCTGACTTCAACTCTACAGATGCAGAATCCATTACTTGTCTCTTCAGCAAAGCAAGCACAGTTGAAAGTTGGCTATGGCACAAGAAGCTATCTCACTTGAATTTCAAGACAATGAATGATCTAGTCAAAAAGGACTTAGTTAGAGGAATCCCTCTAGTTGAATTCTCAAGGGATGGTTTGTGTGATGCTTGTCAGAAAGGCAAACAAAGGAAAGCATCATTCAAAAAGAAGCTTGAAACAACAATTGATGAACCATTACAGCTGCTACATATGGATTTATTTGGACCAGTCAATGTATTGTCTATTGCAAGAAAAAGATATTGCTTAGTGATTGTAGATGATTTCTCAAAGTTCTCATGGGTCTATTTTCTTGGATCAAAGGATGAAGCAAGTGAAATCATTATCAATCACATCAGGAAAGTCAACAATCATCCTGACTTGAAGGTTAGAAATATCAGGAGTGACAATGGAACTGAGTTCAAGAATTTGACATTAAGGCTGTTCTGTGAAGAAAATGGAATCATGCATGAGTTCTCAGCTCCAAGAACACCTCAGCAAAATGGGGTTGTTGAAAGAAAGAACAGATCTTTAATTGAAGCTGCCAGAACAATGCTTGAAGAATCAAAGTTACCAACATATTTCTGGGCTGAAGCTGTTAATTGTGCCTGCTTCACTCAGAATATTTCTTTGATCAATCAAGCTAAAGGCATGACTCCTTATCAGTTGTTCAAGAGAAGAAAACCAACTCTAAACTTTCTTCATGTCTTTGGATGTAAATGCTTTATACTGAGGAATCAATCTGACCATAAAGGGAAGTTTGATGCAAAGGCTGATGAAGGGATATTTGTTGGTTACTCAGCTGGAAAATCTTATAGGGTCTACAATCTAAGAACCAACATTGTTATGGAATCTGTGCATGTTGTGTTTGATGATAAAAAGATTGATGGACTAACAGATGAGGGACATAATGAGAGACTCAAATTTGACAACATTGAGATATATTGTGATGATAGTGAAGAGGAGACTGATGGAGATGACACTTCAAAAGGGATTCAAAACATGCCCTTAGATAATGCACAAAATACTGCATCCGTTGATAGAGGCAATGCAGTATCCGTTGAAAGACATAGTGCATCATCCGTTGAAGTACAAAATGAAGCATCCATTGATCATAGTTCATCAACGGATAATCGATTTACATCATCAGTTGATAGAACTCCAAGTTCCCTGCAAAGGACCAACAACTCAGGGGGAGTTTCAACTAGTCAACACTCTGTCTCACATCATGACAATACTGAGGCCACCTCATCTAGAGCACATCTTCCACCACAAAGGAAATGGACCAAGAATCATCCCTTTGAACTGATCATTGGTGATGCATCATCTAAAGTGCAAACAAGAAAAGCCACTCAAGATGAATGTCTGTATAGTAGTTTTCTGTCTCAGGAGGAACCTAAGAAAGTGGAAGAAGCTCTATTGGATCCAGATTGGATATTAGCTATGCAGGAAGAGCTGAACCAATTTGAGAGAAACCAAGTATGGAAGCTGGTACCCAAACCAAAGAACAAGAGTCCTATTGACACAAAGTGGGTATTCAGAAACAAGATGGATGAAAATGGCATTATCATAAGGAATAAAGCCAGACTGGTTGCTAAAGGCTATTCTCAGCAAGAGGGAATAGATTTTGATGAAACATATGCTCCTGTTGCAAGACTTGAAGCCATCAGAATATTTCTAGCCCATGCAGCCCATGCCAATTTCAAAGTCTATCAAATGGATGTCAAGAGTGCATTTCTAAATGGGACATTAGAGGAAGAAGTCTATGTAAGTCAACCTCCAGGATTTGAAGATCCAAATTTTCCAGACTATGTGTATTATCTGTTGAAAGCACTCTATGGACTGAAGCAAGCACCTAGAGCCTGGTATGAAACCTTATCAAAATTTCTTTTGGAGAATCACTTCACTAGAGGTACTGTTGATAAAACTCTCTTCTTTAGGGATGTTAATGGCTCTAGTATACTTGTTCAAATTTATGTAGATGACATAATATTTGGCTCTATAGATGATAAACTTTGCAAAAAGTTTGCTAAGCTAATGCAAAGTAATTATGAAATGAGCCTAATGGGAGAACTAACCTATTTTCTTGGTTTACAAGTTAAACAAGTCAGTGATGGAATTTTCATTAGTCAAACTAAATATATTTATGATCTTTTAAAGAAGTTTGACTTAATGGAATGTTCATCTGCAAAAACTCCCATGGCCACTGCCACCAAACTTGAATTAAATAAGACTGAAAGGTCTGTGGATATTACAAGTTATAGGGGCATGGTTGGTTCACTTTTATATTTAACTGCTAGCAGACCATATATAATGTTTGCTACATGTCTATGTGCTAGATTCCAAGCTGATCCTAGGGAGTCTCACTTAATTGCTATCAAAAGGATTTTCAGATATCTCAAGGGTACACCAAATTTAGGTATTTGGTATCCTAGAGAATCTGGCTTTGATCTAATTGGTTATTCAGATGCAGACTATGCAGGTTGCAAAATAGATAGGAAAAGTACAACAGGCTCCTGCCAATTCCTGGGAAACAAGCTTGTATCATGGTTTAGCAAAAAGCAAAATTCAGTCTCTACTTCTACAGCTGAGGCTGAATACATTGCTGCTGGAAGTTGCTGTTCTCAAGTGTTATGGATGAGGAACCAACTCCTTGACTATGGACTTCATGTTGATAGAATTCCTATCTTTTGTGACAACACAAGTGCCATAGCCATAACAGAGAATCCTGTGCAGCACTCAAGGACCAAGCACATTGATATCAAGTACCACTTCATTAGGGAGCATGTCATGAATGGTACAGTGGAACTACATTTTGTTCCAAGTGAACAACAAATTGCTGACATATTTACCAAGCCACTTGATGAATCAACATTCACAAGATTGGTAAGTGAGCTAGGTATGCTTAATTACTCTTAAAATTCATGTCTTTATTGCAATTTGATTTGAAGCCTGAAATATATTAGTTGCTAAGAACAAATTTGACTTTTAACAAAGTTTATTCCATCAACGGATGTTCCCTATCCGTTGAAAGTCAAAATTGCTCTATCAACGGATAGTCATTATCCGTTGAAAGACAAATACATTTCTGGAATTTTTATCCGTCAACGGATAAAACTGAAGTACCTTTCAACGGATGACAATTTGCCTTATCCGTTGAAATGTCACATCAATCGATTCAGGTGTTTAACAGCCGTTGATTCTATTCTCTTAACCGTTGATACTCATACATACATCTGTATGTATTGGTTTTAAAGGTAGTTTTTAGAATACTTACAGTTTATTCTTAAACGGCTGAAATTCACTAACGCATATTTATTGATAAATCTTTCTTTTATATTTTTGTTTATTAAATTGAGAAAGCATATAAGTCCTTCTGATTGTTCATTTTTACTTTACGCTTTCTTGAAATTTCAAGCATTTACCATTTTCTCTCTGCAAAAACTTCAAGTTATTCTCTGCAATTTCTACTCACAAAAATGGCACCAGTCGTGAAGATTATGTCTCAATCTGGGTTCATCTATGAAAAGAACAATTTCATAGCTTTGGTAGAAAAGAATGAAGCCCACTCAGACTATCACAAAATGATGGACTTCATCAAAAACTGTAAACTTAGCTATGCAATGCTGGAAGCCCCAACAATTTTCTGTGAAGTAGTTGAGGAGATTTGGACAACTGCTGAGTTCAACTCCATGGATATGACTATCTCCTTCACTCTCAAAGGTAAAACTCACTGTATTAACTGTGATGATTTACAAGCATGTTTCAAATTGCCTGAGAACAATGCCATGACACCACACACTGATAGTGATGTATCCAGCATGTTAGATTCTATAGGTTATTCTCTTAACTCTGCTAATTTAGGGAGTATTAGAAGAAAAGGCCTTAGGAAAGAATGGAGTTTCCTTGGGGATGCCTTTATAAAGGTTTTCTCTGGGAAAATTAGTAATTTTGATGCCATAACTTCATCTCTGGTTAATATGCTCTATATGCTTGTTTCTGATAGGTATTTTAACTTTAGCAACTATGTGATGCTAGAATTAGGTACTAGATTGGGTAACAAAGCTAATAGACCTAATAACATCTATTATGCTAGATTCTTTATGTTATTGGCTAACCATGTTGCTGAAGGTTTAGTCATAATCAATGAGAATAATAAACTCAAGTGCTGGGCACAAGAGAAAAGAGTTCTTGCAGACTTGAAGAGAATGGATCTTAACAGCAGTGTGCCATTGGTATATTTACCAATCATGAATGCACCTCAGGTAGGTGAGGTAATTGCTTCTACAACTCCTACTTCTTCCAACCTCTCTATTTCTTTATCTTCTAGTGTGGCCATGAAATCTGTGATGCCCCAACAGATTTCTACCAAGGTCACCAAAACTAAACTTTCAAAATCCAAGACAAAGAAATCCACCTCTGTTGTTTCTCAAAAGACAACAGTTGTAACACCAACTATTAACCCTGAGGTGAGTGAACAGGGTGTGAGTGGTGAGGGGAGGGGTGAACATCAAAGAAACCCCCAGGATAAGGAAGGAAAGTTGAGTGCTTCCCAAGCTAGCCAAGCCACAGTTTCTCAAAAAGCTGTGGTGGTTGAAAAGGTATCTAGCACATCCCTAGTAGCATCCTCTCAAAAGGATGTTACTATTGAAAATAGTTCCAAACCAGGAACACAGCACAAAAGAGGGAGGGACACTAAAGCCAAACACTCACCAACAAAAGCCTTTATTAGAAGAAAGAAGGCCAGAACCCAATCTTCTACACAGGGTGCACACACTGCACAGATACATCCATCTGTATCTATGCCTTCTCAAACTCAGTTTGATGTGACTCCAATAAATGTGGAGTCACAGCCCCATTCTCTCACAATAATCACACATCAATCACCAAACACTTCATCACCATCTCTGGATGTGGATATGTTATTCCCATCAATTCCTGATTCTCCCTCTTTACAACTCAGGGAGAAGCCCCACTCAAATACAGGTGATCATCATCTCTTAGATGATTTGTTGGATCACCCGCAAATTCTTTCAGATATAATTGAAGGATCTGTGTCACCACATCTCAAATCAATCTACACAGATTCAACAGTTATATCACTTTCAATTTCAACTTCTTTTCCTTCTTCAACGGATATCACTCATCCGTTGACAAGTGGTTGTTCTTCAACGGATAAGCTTAACAGCAGTTATCCGTTGATAACATCAGTTTCATCTTCAACGGATATTCCACATCCGTTGACAGTCTCTACACAAATAACTGAATTAATTCCAAGTGTAGAAGACATGAATACTGTGCAATCACTCTTAGGATTGAGGGAAGGGAGTGACAATTTGAGTGAGAGGCTGGGTTGCTCCCAGGCAAAAGGAGAGATTGAGAGCTCAAAAATGCATGCTATTTCTTCCAGCATGGCAAAAGTAAGTGAGTGGAGTACCACCTTAGTAGGTGAAGGTGAGGGAGTGAGATGTGTGAGCCAGGGGGAGCCCCTGATGCAAGAACATAGAGAAAAAGAGAGAAAAGCAGGTACAGTAGATACAAGGGTGGAACCAGCCATTGCTAATGAGTCAATGATTGTGGATGATGCTGAAAAGGAAAGACAATTTCAGCAACATTACAAAGCTGTAATTGATAACATTTCCTTGGATGTTGACACTTTTACTCATCCTGTGACAGCCTATCAACTGTTGGCTGCTCAGGGCAATGAGGAGGCAGCAAGGTCACTACATCTAGTGCACACAACAGAATCTCTTCAAAGGGATAAAGCTGCCATTAACAAAATGCCTTCTACAGCTGGTGAGCCATCTGAGGAATTTGGAGCAAATTCTGATGATGATGACTCTATTTCTTTTGATGGAAGCATGAACTTAGGGGGAGATGAAGGCCCTAGTTCAATTCCAAATCTACCTGAATGGGCCTTGACTAAGGAGTATAGATCAGGGGAATTCAATGTCTCTTTAGTCAAACAAATCAACACTATTCAACAGGCCATTCAGTATACTTCACATGCAAGTATCAAGGCTATCCTTCAAGCTCACCTGGACTCACTGCATCTCATGAAGCTGCAGCAAGTGAAGCAGAATCTGAGTATGGATGATCTCAGGAAGGATATTGCTGACTTGAAAACCTATACTTCAGAAAAATTGGATTCAGTCATGCCCTATGGTACATTGCAGGACTTGGTTTTGAGATTGAAGAAAGAATCTGTTACTGAAAAACGGTTGGCCAAGTTAGAAGACAGAGTTCAAGTTATTGAAGATTCTGTGGCCACCATTCTTCACAATCAACAATCTCAAACCAGTCTCCTAATGCAGCTTGCAAAAGCACAAGGCTTGACCCCTCTCCTTGATGATAACAAAAAGGGGGAGAGTAAAAGGGAAGGGGAAGGAGAGCCATCTACAAAAGTCAACATATCTAAAGTGCTAGTTCCTGCCATCACTACTTCTCCAATCATTCAAATCAAGGGCAAGCCTGATGGAATTGATTTGATTCAGCTAGCAGCAGCTGAAATTCAAGTGAAAGAGCAAAGGAGGAGAATTGATGAAAGGTTGCAACTGTTGTTTGGTTCTACACAAGACAAATCAACATCTGTGAAATACAGCACAAAAATTGAACCAATCAACATGGAGCTCATGCCAGTAGGGAGTCATAAGGATGGAGAAGCTTCTTCCAAAGAACTACAAGCTATAATTCTCAAGCCCAATGAAAGATCCAATAAGGACTCAACAAAGAATCCTTTAAAAGAAGTGGACTTTCCTCCTCCAAAAGCTGATGAGAACAAGATTTTAGGCAGAAGTATTGCTTATCTCAAAAAGACCATGGATGAGGCTGTAAGGAGAAATAGAGCTATTATCATTAGAGAGGGAAAGAGCATATGTGTGATGCAAGGACATCCCAAATTCTCAATAGCCAAAAAGGAAGAAGACAAGCAATTAAAGGCTGACAAAAGAGCACAAGCAAAGCTTGAACAACAGCTAAAGTCAAGTCTAGTTGAAAAAGAAAAAGGGATTGAAGTCAGGGGTGAAGACAAGACTACAAACCTAGATGAGGTTTTAGGGAGTATATTTGGTGAGAGTGTGGAAGAAAGAGAGGAATGGCAGAAGGGAAACAGAAGAAAGGCCAAGGCACATAGAAGGAGTGGAGATAACACTGAAGTAACCAAATCTATATCTAAACCACTACCTTCCATACCTGAACCCCTTGTTGCTGATCCCACAATAAACATCCATGGTGAACCAATCATTCCAAAAGAGGAACCTATTGATTGGGACACTATCAAATTGCCTACCTTTCTAACCACTCTTCCACTACCAAAGAAACAGAAAAGAAAACCGAAATCTACACCTCCCATAACCTCTAAGAAATTCACTCAAAAACAAAAACCTAAGCCTAAGTCACCCATTTCTAAAGATGATTATGTTCACATCAGTGACATAAAAGAAATTTCAGACATTGAACTCTATCTGGATGAGCTGGAGGATGTAAGGGGAATAGCTGCCTACAGACAGCTACCAGAGAGATTAGTGTTCAGATATAAAGGAGCTGGGGAAAGAACATGGCCTCTCCACAGGATTCTGGATGAAGGCTACTCTACCTTGATTAGAGTCTATTCAGCTATACAAAAGGATTCTGGATTTACCAGAACTGCCAAGACTGAAATTCTCAACAAGATAGCCAATATAAGGAAAACTTGGAGGGAGCCCAATGCTTTACCAAGGACTTTACTCATTCAAGAAAGGGAAATGAAAATTCACAAATCACCTCATTGGTTGATGGAATTTAGAGATGATAAAGGAGTCAGAAGATTTTTCAGACTTGAAGACCAACTCAAGATTGCCAGCAATGAAACTCTCAAAGAAATGCAATCTAAGTTGGATGTCAGTGTTGAAGATGAAGCTGAATTCTTCAGACAACTCCAACTCCAAATTGAGGAAAATGACAAAAGGCTAGGAAAGAAAACCAGGGAACAAAGAAGAAAAAGATGATTTGCTCAGACTAAAGGAGTGTCCTTGGAAACACTGTAAATCTTCAATTACCTCCTAGTACATACACTTTTGCAGCATTTTTAAATTTCTACTTAGTTTCAATTCATATATCTGTTAAGTGTTTTGTTATCATCAAGTTAACCCTGAATTTATGCCTACAATTCTTATAGACATAAATAGGGGGAGATTGTTAGGAATGTATGTGCATTAGTTTGATGATATGTTTAACAAAATACTTAAGTAGAAATTTAGTGTCTGTAGCCTCAACGGATAAGACCACTTTGGCTATCCATTGATGGTGTAGCTTTACTTAGAAATAAGTCTAGTGTTGTAGCATATTTCAGTCTCTGTATTTAAAATGTAACTCTTGGAAGTTGAGAGAAACTATGAGTCATGTTGACTACTAGATGATATGCAGATAGGAAGGCCAATTGTAAATACTTCATGTCTTGTAATTTTGTATAAGTGAAGTGGTATCAACGGATGACTTAAAGACCTTCAACGGATGAGAAGCTAAGCTTCAACGGATGTCTATAAAGCTTCAACGGATAAAGTCATCAACGGATAACATCCTTCAACGGATGAGTGCATCAACGGATGAAAGCTTCAACGGATGTTCTGATGATTAGCCGTTGATAAGGGGTAGTTGTACTTACAAACAGAGGCACATGGGTTGACAGAGACAACTGAGATGTGGTAGCCGAATTTCAGGAACAACAGAAAAAGCAGCCGTTCTTCTTTAGTATAAAGATGCAATAGTCAACAAAGTACTGGAGTGAACAGGAAAAGAAGCAAGTGAAGATCTTATTTTATTACTGTATTTTATATTGTTCTTCACTTGTACACTTGGTAATATATAAACCAAGTAGAAGCTAGTAATTAGATGAGAGATTTTCCAGAGCTGTTTAGAAAAATATTGAGAGAAAATTCATCTAGTTTGTACTAGGATGCAGCTGTGATCAACATTGTTTAA
Organism: Apium graveolens; assembly: GCF_009905375.1. NCBI lineage: Eukaryota > Viridiplantae > Streptophyta > Magnoliopsida > Apiales > Apiaceae > Apium > Apium graveolens. Next base: position 208,648,091 of record NC_133653.1, read on the forward strand.
TCACAGATTTTCTAAAATACCATCTCTGGTGGAACAACAAATCCACCAGAAAAGTTTTTAAGGTCTGTTGTGTTCTTTACATTTGTGCTTGAATATATATATGTCTGTATTAGCTTAAAGCAATTCACACACTTGTTCTTCTTGAACACACAACTTTCATAAACTGCTCAAAACTTGAAAAAGTTTTGAGATTTACATTCAACCCCCCCTTCTGTAAATCTCATTGTTAGTCCACTAGGAATAACAGTTCTCATCAGTTTGATCTGATGGCTTTATTTTTATCATTATATATTGTAAATTATAATTTTAATATATTGCTATGAGATTCGAACCTTATACTCCTTGAATAATAATTTTTAAGATTATATCTAACGGTTCTCATCAATTTGATCTGACGACTCTAGATTGGGTGACTAGAGTACCAACAACCAAACTCTCAATGTTTCATCTATAATATAATAGTATTAATAAAAAGATTATAGGATTAGAACTATTTTTCCTATTATATAATATAGGATATAATTAGAATTATAAAAAGAATTTAAATTTAATATTAATTATAATTAGAATAATTAAGTAAGGGTAACTAAGTAATTTAACGAAGGACCGTACCAACCAAACTTTTAATGTTTCGTCTATTATGATATAGTATAGATAGTATAGATAGATATATAGGATATGATTAAAATTCTTATTCCTATTCTATAGTAGAATATAATTAGAATTATAAAACAAGTTAAATTTAACATTACTTATAATTGGAATAATTAAGTTAGGGTAATTAAGTAATTTAACGAAGAACTGTGTCAACCAATCTTATAATGTTTCGTCTATTATAATATAGTATAGATAGATAGATAGATCTGAAAGTGGACGTACACTTGGGAAGACATTCATGTTGTGAAAACTGGAAAGGCTTGTCAATTTGCAGGTTGTTTACCCGCCTGTTTTACATCTTTTAGTAACTAAAAGGTATGCCTCCCTCTTTCTTGTATGCATGACACTATACATCATATATATTATACATACATGTACGCTTGTAATATAATTAGTCTTGTAAAACATATTTTTAGTGAAGGAAGTAACACATCTAAGTTAAAATAAAAAAGAATAACATGCTCGTATATAATGTGTATGCTCATAAAATTTCAAAAATAAATTTTATGTGAATTATATTTTATTCTAATTTTTTTGAAAGAATTTTATTTCAATGATTAATATTCCGTTTTAAAAAAATTATGAAGAATATTTTGAAGAATAGTTATTGTTTTGAATTAAGTATGAATATTTTTTAAGAATAGTTTGTAATTTATTTTTGGTTTGTTAGTAGGTGTTAGTATTGCTAGGGTGGGTTAGTTGTAGTGGTATGATGTTTAAAACATAAATTTTTGTTTTATCTTCTCTTTTCTAAAAGTTATTAATAAAATTCTTTATCTTTTTGAAAGTTATTTTGTGTTAACTTTTTTTTTGTAATATTAATTTGTTTACTTTAGGTTGACACTAGGTAAAAAAATTATAATGCACTATAAAATGAGTAAATCATGTTTTACCTCTAAATATTTATTTTAATCTTTTTTATTTAATAATATTTCATTCTCTAACAAAGAATAACTAAATATAGAACAGTTATGTAAAAATTTTTATTTCAATAATTATATACAATGGTCAAATGACCTATGCTAGTTATCATAGGCTACTAAAATATGTTGAGACTACATTTATGTGATAAACCTTGTGCATGCTTACATAAACAAGGTATTACACTTTGGAAATCGTATCACAAACAAGTATGAATTTGAAGTTATCAATATTTCACTTTTAGATTTATAATATTTTATTGTATTATTTTTTTTCCTCTTTTATGATAATAGGATTGAAGCGCTCATAATTCACGGAAGGGATTTCTAAAGACATCTATCAGGAGCTTAGACACAATTTGGTTAAGAGTGCATTCATTATTAGAACTTCAAGAAAATGAAATTAAAGCTAGTTTTGTTATCTCATCAAACAAAGATCTACATATTACTGTCTTACACCTTCCGACACAATTAACAGGTAAAATTTCTCATATGACAATTAAGAAGATTATGAAAGAATATAGGCGCCATGGAATAGACACAAGCCCTACCACATGTGGTTGTTACTTGAGAACAACTCATGGCCTCCCATGTTCACTTGAGATGAGACTACTATATGAGAAAGGAAAAGTATCGAGTTAAATGATGTTCACATTTTTTGGAGAACTCTTCATATGAAAGGTGTTACTTCTTATTCAGATGATCAGCGCACTCAATTTCAGGATGATGATGAAATTTTATTGTCTTGTTTTAATATAATGATGAAACAATCATCAAAAGCAAAGAAAATGTACATTTCTCAACTTGAGAGGTTAATACACCCTGAAAAACTTGCATTGGAAGAAACCTTCACGGATCGAAAAAGTAAAGGTCAGCCGACAGGTAGTAGCTCCACGAAGAGAGATTCTTCCTTTTTTGAGCATGTTGAAAAAAAAGTTCCCAGACACAAATCAGGAGATAAACGTAAAGTTCCTACGAGTGAAGAATTTCTTTCTCTGAAAATTATGCAGTTTGTTATTCCTTACATTCATAATCGTATAAATGTTTTTATGGATGGTAATTGGGGGTATAGATCAGTAGCTCATCATATTTATGGGTCAGATAATCAGTGGAGAAGTGTACGTACAAAATTAGTCGATTTTATTGAAGGGCGTTCAGATTATTGGATGAAAATATGGCATAAAAATAAAGATGAAGTATGGCCTACGCTACACATGGTAAACTATTGCGAAAGTCCTTGTCCATATGAATATTGGATGTCTCTGGAAGAGATGGGTCCAGTATTTGTAACTATTTATAATGTGATATTAGTTGCTATAGACCCTATACAAATGGGTACTTTGACATATTTGTCATTATATGCTCCTGAAGGCATTACAAGTCCAAATAAACTCATTGGCATTGCCTTTGTAAGAAAGTATAACCATTTTATTCCGGTATCTACTTATTGTTATCTACAATTGTTATACTTTATTTATTATTCTGACATGTACCTATTCTTATCTAGAGTTGTTATACTTTAATTATTAACTTATTATATTGTATTAATTATTTACTGTAGCAATAATATTTTTCAAGTTAACCTGATGGATAATTATTCTGTTCCAGATATTTACGGATTTCGGTTCAAATTTCATGAAGTTTCTATATATTGATGGGAGACATTTTTGAAAGTTAGAAGTGAGAATTGGAAGCTGATGATCGATTAAATAATACTGTGTAATTTTAAATATTTGTGTAATATTAAATTTTTTATAAGTGATTTGAAGGTGATTGTTTGAAATTGTCGTATATTAAATAAAGAGAATCATCAGGGTACTACATGAGTTTATAATATTTTCTCGTATAAATAGAGAAGGGTAAATTTGTAATTTCAGGTTGAGTTACTAATATTTACAAAAATGCCATTAAATTTGGATGGGAGAAATTTATAACCTAAGGGGAGTTACCGAGGTCATCCTCGGGCCCATTTTTCTCTTAAATAAATTATTAAATTTTCTAATATTTTTAATTTAGAATAATTAAAATTAAAAAGTTAAAAATAATAACAAGTTATTTTAAATAAATTATTATATAAAAAATTTATTTGTACACACGATTAATAATACAATGACATTAAATAACCTACACGTTTACACTAACTTCAACATTGATTAAGTCAAACTGCATTAATGAGCTTTCAGGTTATTTAATATTATGGGGCTACTGTACGAAGCCAATAATCATGTAAATTAGGGCTTCATTGTCGCATATCAGTATATCTAGCAGCTCGTTTTTTAATATCACCACAAAACAAAGAGGCCATCACCCTTTTGGAAAAAATTATGTAAAAAATTATTGATTTCATCTTTTTCAATTGTTATTATTTATAAGAGAGTTTCTGATACATATTTCTGATCATCTTTTTCAATAGTACTATAATTTTTTTATATATATTTATTTTTATTCCAGAAAAAAATAAAAAAAAGTATAAAATTATATTTTGTTATTCACGTTAAAATACATTAGGGACACTCTAATAACAATTAAAAACTAAAAAGAACGGAGTATAAATTCGAAAAACTTCGCAAACTTAAAAAAAAAACATAATTGACAAAGTACATGTCACACAAAACGCACCGTTTTGATGTCTAACTAATAAAAACCACCCCTTTGCAAACCCTCATCTTCCCAACAAAATCAAGAAACGCCCAAATCTCTCAAACCCTAATCCCCAAAACACACACAGAAACCCTAAAAAACCCACAAAAACCCAAGAATGGTTTGCATAAGAAAAGCCACAATCGATGATCTTTTAGCAATGCAAGCTTGCAATCTCTTCTGTCTCCCCGAAAACTACCAAATGAAGTACTATTTCTACCACATTCTTTCTTGGCCTCAACTCCTCTACGTTGCTGAAGATTACAATGGCAAGATTGTTGGATATGTTCTTGCCAAGATGGAAGAAGAGACTTCAGAGTGTCATGGCCACATTACTTCTCTTGCTGTTCTTCGAACTCATCGAAAACTCGGGTTAGCTACAAAGCTAATGACTGCTGCTCAGAATGCAATGGAGCAGGTGTTTGGTGCTGATTATGTTTCTTTACATGTTAGGAAGAGTAATCGGGCTGCGTTTAATTTGTATACCGAGACTTTGGGGTATAAGATTCATGATATTGAGGCTAAGTATTATGCGGATGGCGAGGATGCGTATGATATGAGGAAGATGTTGAAGGGGAAGAATTTTCATGGGCATGGTCATGGACATGGTGGCCATGGGCATCATCATCATGGGCCTGGTGGGTGTTGTTCTGGTGATCATAAGGAGTGATTGGTGGAGGTAATTTTGGGATTTGGGTGTGTTTTTTCGATGTTTGAGTGATAAAGTTTGGGACTTTATTGTTGTGTTTGTTTTTGTTGAAGTGTTTGGTTATGAATTTGGTGGATATTATGTGCAAGTGTATTTGGGTTATTTATGTTTAAGCTTAAGGATATGCTATTGCACTTGAGATATGATGGTGTTTTAATCGTTATCTGTTTTTAAGTATGACTCTTGCAGTATTAGCTTTTAGTTTTTGATGATTGGAATTTTGATGTAATTGAATGCAGTATGAATTATATTTGATACGGTGTTGGCATGTATGGCTTGGGTTTTGTTAAATTGTGCGTTGATATGTTTAGTTAATGAGTGTTTAGGATGATTGATTGAAGTATTTGAGTCTCTCCCTCTGTCTTGACATGCTCAAAGTGAATAAAAGACCCACCCATATTCATTTTAGCAGTTTATGCCCATTTAATATATTGTAGATAAAATACCTTTGCTTCAAAATTGGGCTCTTGCAACACAAACAGAACGTGTGCTGGGAGAGGCTTTGATATTGATGCTATATTCAGTTGTTTGCTTGGAAAAATGTAGAGTTATAAATGACGACTATTTCTTCTAGGTTTTATACAGCTCGCGGTCATGCACCAGGCTGCTGAGTGCTTACTGCTTCTCTAGAGGCCGTGGTAGATCGAGTTTTGCCAGAACTATTTTATCTGCAGATACATTTTGTAGGGCTTACTTGCAATGACAGAGGAATAATATATAGAGTTTGCCAAGAAAGTTTTGAGTAGTCATAAAAGATTGGTTGTTGAAATAATTGTTAATACATCTGTGAGGTTAATTTAGTGAAGGGAACAAGTAACAGAGTTAACTTTTGGAATTTGGATGTATCTTTTTTAATATCAAGTGATAAAATAAGGAACTTTGTTTTTGGTACGACTCGGGTTTGCTTATGTGCATATGCGCTAATGTGCTTAGTTTAATAGTGTTTAAGATCATGGTTGTCACTTTGCTCGACTAGTCGCGACTAGTCTCAAATAATTGTAAGTTATTTAAGTGTTTGTAAGTGCGTGTAGTGTGTAACTGTGTGTAACATGTTTGTGTGTATATAAGTGTTTGTTTTAAGGATATTAGCTTATTACCAAATGGGCCTTTTACGAAATTGGGCTGCTGGACTGCTGGACTGCAGTTTTTTAATTCCTGAACCATTCGTTCGACTGGGGCTTCTAGTCGACCCATTCGACTCCCAGTCGCTTGACTGGGGCTTCTAGTCGACCCATTCGACTCCCAGTCTCCTGAAAGAGCTACAAAAACCATTTCGAGCTTCCTAGTCGACCTTTCCTCACCAACTTCTCTACTATTTGACCACTAATCGCGACTAGTTGAGGGAAGTGACAACCATGGGGGTAAAGTTAACATATGTGAATTTTTAAAGCAAATATGATAATATATTTACAAGTCAGTAGAGGCAATTACCCCCACTAGCTTACTACTAGATTCCTCAACTTCACTTCTGTTCATGTTATTAAAAATATTAACTCCACTTTGGAGCATCCAACGTTAACACATACCCATAATTTTTTACACTCCAGGAGAGTGGAGACAACACTAGGGCATCCTATCAAATAGTTGGCAATCACAATTGCTCCACACTTTATATATTACAAACTATATCGTCAAGTAACATACCAGAAGTACCCATTTATCATAATCAACATAAAATGAATGAATTTTTGGCACTATAACCAATGGAAATCTACTATGTATGTAGACTTATTATTTGAGTTTTTGAGCTTATATTTGTATAAATTTACAAATTACCATAATTATCTATGTCCAGTCTTGAAGTTATGATCCAGTGGTTATCTGCTACATCAGATATACAATTCTCATTTTTATAAATAAATTTGTACAAGTGTAGAATATAAGAGGAATATCAAAGAATATATTAAATTTTGGTAATATAGACAAAAACTATCGAAGAAATTCCCTTTCTGACAGACTATAAAGCCATCAAGTCACTTAACAATGCTTTTCATGGTTTGTGGTTAGTCATCTATTGAATGTCCAGATTGTGAATTATTTATCAATTTTTGTCATTCATGAAAAAATAAGAACAAACAAAGATGTTTTGTAATCATGAGCTTTACGCGATAGTAGATGCAACAATTAAAGATGAGTTTTTGACTGTGGAAGCGTATGCGTATGGACTTCCGGTTCCTGTTCAGTCATAGGTTCCAATCTTCATATAGACATCGTCAACGAGAAGAGCATGATGGAACAAGAACCAAAAGATCTGTAGGTGCACACTTCTGAGGTAAAAAACTAAGCTTTAAAAGATGTTTCTACTCTACTGCAAGGCTCATGATAGCTTCTTGCTTGTCTATAACCGTCATGTAGGCAATTGATCAATAATTATAATTGAAAATCTATGAGAAATCAGAAACACGATCAAGAGCATTGCTAGTCGACTCAAAGAAAATTGTTTTATAATCTTAGGCCTTAGCTCTTAAGGTACGGAATTTCTATTGCTATTTGTTTTTGTATGTTTTCTTTACCTGATAGCTGTTTCTTATAGTGTGTAAGAAATTGGTGTATATTTCAAATTTTTCTTATACTTAACATAGTGTCATACAAATCTATTATACGGTTCGAGTGTGCATGGATATCCTAGAGAGTAGATTTAAATAGGTTTAATGATATGTAACACTATCTGAATAAGGTGAATTTTGTAGACCTGTTTTGACTCTTTTAGGAATAAGGATATCTGTTTTGCTTGGTGTGATGATTAATGGGTATGAAGTTGGGTGAAGGAGGCATCAGAGAATAGAGATTATTAATAATATGCAGAGTAATGGAGTGAGGGACGCATGTAGTAGAAAGGTAGTGGGGGTAATTACCTCTACTGACTCGCAAATTGTTACCATATCCGTGGTACAAATACGGGAATTTTTTAGCTTTGTGCCCACCAGTGGACATGAGTTTGATTCTTTTGGTTAAATTTCTTATATTTTATGTATGTATACTAATTTTTATTTTTTATATTTGTAATTTTGCTATAAACATAGTTATAGTGCCAAATTATAAAACAATTACCTCCCCTGTAAATCCTCATCCCTCGTACCAAGAACTTACACTTCCAAATCCTAGGACCCAAAACCGCACACAAAGGATGGCCTTCAGATGCCTCTTGTATCTTGTATGGCTTTATGCAGTTACAGAGGACTTGATTAAGATTTTCCAGGACTAAAGATGGTTTGGCTGGGCCAAGTCCCTATTAAAGGCAGCCAAGGTTCATTGAGGATATGATTGAATGATGGCTTGCTTAGAAATAAATTTGGAGGTGATGTGAAAAGATTAGGTAGAGGACATTTCTGATGTTGATAAGTGAATTCGGAATAAGGTGCTATAGATGATTAGCTGATAATGCATTCCATTTTTTTAAACCTTTAGGCTTGACCATGTAATACTTGCTATTGTATCTAATATTTTAACTTCTTTTGCTTTAGCTACTTTGATCCCTACCGCCTTTCTTGTTCCATCTTTCTGTCTTTCAGCACATAGCTTAAAAGCACACTAAGTTCTAAGTTCTAGTAGATGAATGCGTAATACGGTTTTATAACAATTTATATGTTTAGGTTATTACCGAAGTCAGAAGTTCCATATAACGTTTGTTGCATTTTTGAGAAGTGTCTGAGGGATCTCCAGCCTAAAGTACTCACACATCTGAATTGAAAATTGAGTTTCACTTGCCTAGTTAGAGCGAGTCAGGTGCCCTAAATATCAAATTTTCTCCCAAAATTAGAGAGAATTTGATGTGAAATATTAAATTTTAGGAGTCTCACTTGTCACAACTGGCTTATTACTTCCATTTTCTGAAGTATATAGTTAAGGCCCTCAATCCATGTAGAGAGATCTAGAGGTCTCTTAAAGAGAATGACAGCAGGGAAGATCAAATGTATTAGCTTATTCTCTAAAGCCACTGGGTCTAAAGGTAAAAGATCAAGACGAAAGATAATTAGATACATTGTGGCGAGAATGAACCCTTCAAGTAAATAAAAATTATTATTTCTTTGGATAGACTTATGATAAGACTGCACTCAATGACACAGGACTTGAATAAGTAGTTTACCATAGATAGTCCCCTATTTTTTATATGATGGATGGGCAAAATCCCTGATAGGGGAACCATTAATGCTTGAGGAATCATCTGAATCACTCATTGCATAAGGATATATATGCAAATGATGCAGATGATTATATGGTAGAGGAATCTTTAAGGCTTCACCCTGTATTACCAGTTCAATCATCTGTCTTTGCAGCACTTGGCTTAGAAGCACAAGCCTGCGTATTAACTTATTGTTTAAGATTATGTAGTATATACTTTTGACAAATTTTATTTCTGTGTGTTACTGGAAAACTCAGAACTTGATTACTTCTCAAAATTGTCCTAAATTTTATTTTGAAAATATTAAGGGCGGGCCTTTAGGCCTAAGGTAATAGTAATTACTAATTCTGAAAGGAAAATTTGAATTATTTTCACTTGCCTTCTTTATTATTCTGACTAGAGATATATGATGCCAATCTTAAAGTAATTGGATTTGTGCAGTGAGTAATTTGTTGTATATGCCAAGGTATATTGTTGAGCTCGTCCACCCATGTCTGCACGCGCATGTCATGTCCGCTCTGCATTATGGTTAACCTATTAACCTGTACTATACTTTTAATCTCTAGAGTTCTATTTTTCTGTTTGATTTAATGGCAAATATTGGATCATTATGTAATGAAAGAGACAATGTTGTATTTGTACTTGGTGTTTGGATATTTGATATACAAGCGCAAAGATGCAACAATCTTTGCGACAATTTCTTTATATGGGATATTTAGTCTAAAATTTTCTTTTCTTATATGATAATGAAATATGTAGTCGTGCTATGAGGAATAGTACTTGCATGTAGATAAAGATTTTATGAACCATACGGTTTTGTCCAGAATGCTGTGGCTGGTGGCTGATCAGGATCATACTACTATACTAGTGCTGCACAGAGTGTGCATGTATTATGCATAGAATGATCATAGCTTCTGCATCATATATCTAAGCTAAGTAGCACACATTTTGATTCTGGGGTTGTGCTCGCTCACTCTCATCGTACCCATCTTGACATGTAGCGGTTTGTGATTGATTTATATTATTAGGAACATGATTTTTGTGAGACAGAGGGCGATCCTTTCAGGGAAATAAACATGGGGCAGATCAAGTAGTGGTACTTTGACACAAGTCTCTTATAGATGATTAACATATTTGTTACAAATCACTTTTGCATACGAAGGATTATGCTTTAGAATATTCTCCAGCATACTAGTTGCACATGCTACATCAGTACAATGTACAGGTAGTATTCATATGAACCACCATTAGAGACGGTCTACACAATTTAGATAAGAAACATGCATTAGTTTCTTGCAAGTTAGGTTGTGCCTTTACCAGAATGTGTGTGCATGTTCAAATGTTTAAGCAGCAAGAACAAGTTCCATATTTCAATTTGAACCACTATCTCTGATCAGTTTGAAGGGCCATATCCAGCATACTACATTCATTTTTACACAGAAAAATCATATGTATTCCTTTTATTTAGAAAGAGAAGTTTCGTCCTATACAAACTACATTTTGCTTACAAATTTCCCAAAGTTTTTATCTAATTTGTTACTAAACAACAATATTAGATTATCACCGACAAAAAAAACAATATTAGATTAAATATCCTGTATCTAATTTGCTACTGAACAACAATATTAGATTATCACCGACAAAAAAAACAATATTAGATTAAATATCCTGTTGGAAGGAAATCTCCTTAGGCCCATTAGGTCAGTTTGGGCCGATAAGGACTAGAAATATTTATGGGCCAATATGTGTCTGTCCAGTTATAGCAAAGATGAACCGACTTAAGATGGACGAAGACATGGTCTGTCAGCTATAATGTCCAGGTCCCTTCTTCGGTGAAATCGATCGACAACTCCGGGAGTATAACGTTAAAAATCCAGGTCATATACCGGGAGTAACGTTAACGATCCAGGTTATATACACGATGAGGCTAATTTATCAACGCACACTTCAGATTACACAGACTATCTTGTATTCCGATTTACTCACATAAACCAGTTAACTTATTCTCACACCAGAAGTGAATCGGGGGCATCATCCCTCGCATTCTTCTCTTTGCAGGCTGAAGTCAATTCATATAGACGAAGTCAGATCGGCAGAATACTGGTTCCAACATTTGGCGCCGTCTGTGGGAATACGAGATCAAGTCCTGAGATCTGAGATGATGACTAATAGCAATGATGAACAGGCCCTCTGGGGTTCACCGATCCGAAAACTAATCTTACAAAGCAACCTTTAATTACCACTCAGAATCTGGAAACTGATTTCGACGAGGAAGCCGATATAGTCCCAACTCCAGAAGAACAGGCGATGCTGAGGAAACTGAGGGCTGAAAGGATCGCCAAAGAGAAGGGAAAATCGAAAGAAAGCGATGAGGATGAACATGCAAATGCCAAAAAGCTAGAGGCCAATGCGTTAAAGCTTAAAGCCATAAAGCTACGAAGGGAGGAATTGGAACTGGAGGAGAAGGCGCTAAGGGCGTTACTAGAAGAGACTGAAGGGGCTAAGAGTTTTCGAAAAGAGAATCAAGTCCACGTTGAGGAAGATGAGTCCATAGACTCTAACTCACACCACAGAAGGAGGAGAACGAAAGTCGCATTGACTTCGGACTCTGACCAGGAGGAAGGGGAGGACATGTCCCGCACTAGGCTGTCCAGGATGGAAAAACCATGTTTGGGTACAGAAAGTTTAACCGTGAATTGGTGGTGACCGAAGAGATCGAGGCAATACCGACCTCTCTTAGGGGAAGAAAAACAGTTACCGAAGATGACTGACTTCAATGGGAGGGGGGACCCCGAAGACCATTGTGACAAGTACGAATTGTTGATGACAGACATGGGTCACAACCAGACGATGTTGTGTAAGATGTTCAAGACATACCTGAAAGGGGGGGGGCTTCGATGTGGTATAAGTCGCTTCGACCACGTTCGATCCACTCCAATAAGCAGTTGAAGGAGAAGTTCATAAGGCACTATTCGAATCTGTGACGAAGAGAGAAAGATACTGAGGCCCTCATCCATCGTAGACAGAAGACGTACGAGTCTTTAGGAGATTACCTGGCCAGGTTCAAGGAGAAAGAATGCATGGTCACCAACCTAAATAAAACAAAAGCTATGGGATACCTGACCACTGGACTGGACCCAATTATAGGCAAAAAACTCATGTCTTCTCTTTATGATTACACCCTAAATCCCTTAATGACATATATGTGAGGGGTGAGAACATCCGAAGGAAGATGGAGATTCTGGAGGGGTATAGAGAACCCCGAAAAGATGACCGAGGCAGACAGTCCGGCCGCTACGAGTACTCTCGAGGGTCCAACCGTGACTGAAGGGACGATCGTAGGACTGATAGGAAATAACAAACGGATCAGGGTCTGGAAAGGCGAAGAGATAGAGATTCAACCGCGTTCACGCCTCTTAATGCACCAATATCCAAGATCCACGAAATTAAAGGCAAGCCAGGCTTCGTCTACCCTGCCAAAATGAAAATGGCCGATCACAAGAAAAATGGCGATAAATACTGTGACTACCATCAGGATAAGAGGCATAATACTGATGAATGCTTCCACCTGAAGAAGCTAATAGAAAAGATGATCAAGGCCGGACAGTTGAATGAGTTCGTAAGGGATTTTAGAAATAAGCTGGAATAGAACGATGCAAGAAATAGAGGGGCTGAAGAAAGGTATCGGGGAGAGGTGAATACCATTTAAGGAGGTAGTGCCCTTGGTCTCGATAGCAAGAATGCTAGGAAAAGGTACGCACGCCAAGTCTACAACTTGTACCAGTTCACCCTGCTAGATAGACCATGCCCCTCTCCTTTACCGAAGAGGACCATGAAGATGTCATATGTCCTCATGAGGACCCGCTGCTAATCAGTCCCATAATTGGAGAAAATAAGATATGGAAAATGATGGTAGATGGGGGAAGTTTGGCTAACATTTTATTCCATCAAATATACACCAAGATGAACCTAGAGGGGCAATAAATGGAACCGTGATGTGAAGCACTTCTCGAGGCCTTCAACGGGCATTATATTCCCTGTGAAGGTACGATCACTTTACCAGTTCTTATCGGTAAAATGCCCTATACTGCTGAAAAACAGGTCAAATTCTATATTGTGAGTGTAACACCCCCAGATCCGGGGTCGGGGATCCGGGTTGTCACGGTCTTTCTTTCCACAATATCACTTCACTTAATTAATAATAAATAACCTCATGCTGTGACCCCACACTAACACACACCACAACCCGTTATAGTCTCAGAGATGAAATTGAAATAAGTACAAGTCTTTGAATCCACAATTTAAAATTATTACAACCCAAAATGATTACTTGATAATTTACAGTTAATTGCCATTATCTGCCACAAGTTATAATTATACATAATTTGATTCTCAAAAGTAGATGGTCTGAACTACAATGGATCTACCTCTGCAGCTATAGCAGCCACAACATCATCGGGAAGACGCGGGGCGCTTCCCACGCGCTTGCGCTGGGTCTGCTGGAGTCTGGCCATCTCTCCTAACTGTTGTTGTGTGATGAAGAAATAAAGCAAGAGTGAGCCTTACAGCTCGCAAGATAATACATAGTGATAACAATAATATAAGTATCTAAATGGATGCTCACTAGAATCTTTATCGTGTGTAAGATAATTACTTACTAGATATAATGTAAAAACAAGGAATGAAGTTACCAATACTTCACCACACTTATATCATTTATAAAGCTACGTGAACTACCACCGTTCAAAGTATTATAAGTTTTAAGAAAAACATCCCATAGATGAGACCACAAGTTGAGACTTGAATAGATTCAATCTTTGAAATATTATTGAATGAAAAAAAAGTTATGAGATACTTTATTTAGTCCCGATATATATATATCCACATATATATATCTCTAAAACATTTCCTGGAACCTCTGTTATGTAAAGTATGAACAGAGTTGCAATATCCAATAAATTTGGAAGGAAAAGAAAACCTTTGGCATAAACCAGATATCTTGCTGATCAGGCAAAGATACCCATTAGTAACCTTTTCTACTAGTAGATGGACGAATTCCCCACTGGTCATCACCCTGGTCATAATTAGGACCTTATGCTGGACTGCCACTCAGCCACTTATGCATTTGATGGACTCCCACTGAGCCACTTACACTATCATGGACGCCCACTGAGCCCATGTTGCTTATGCCGACTCAATAGATGGACTTACTTCCCGAACGTTGGGTAAGTAATCAATTCATTTACCAAAACTGCAACCTTGTTGCGAATATAAAATACACCACAGAGCCGGATCCCTCAGGTTTTAAGCGAGTATTTAAATCCCCTTAAAAAGGAAGATCTTAAATATAAAATTGAGTTTTGGGATCCGCTCTAACTTTTGAAAATCATTTTGAAGACTCGAAAACACTTTATAGAGTGTTTGGAGTAAAGCTGATTTAATGAAGTAAATCAGTCCCCAGAATATTTAGAAAAATGACTGAATATTATTATTTAAATAATATTCCCATAAGAATAATCTTTATAAAAATAATTGAAGTAGAATTATTAAAACTTATACTTGAAACGAGTATTAAATAACCAAAGATATACTTATATGAAAGTATTATCTTTATTTGAATAATCGAAAATAAGTTTGATTATAGACACCTTATTCTTTAATAAAATAAAGAATATATCTCAGCAAATAATCGGAGTCATAGATCCTCAAATGAATATTCAATAATATTCACTAATAATATAAACTGAGTCATAAGCCCTCGAATGAATATTCAAATAATATTCAATTAAGTAATATAAAAGAGTCATAAGCCTTCGAATAATATTCAAAATAATATTCATTAATAAAGTAAAAGGAGTCATAAGTCCTCGAATGAATATTCAAAATAATATTCATTAATAAAATAAACGGAGTCATAAGTCCTCGAATAATATTCGAAATAATATTCAATAAATAATATAAAAGAGTCATAAGTCCTCGAATGAATATTCAAAATAATATTTATTAATAAAATAAACGGAGTCATACGCCTTCGAATAATATTCGAAATAATATTCAATAAATAATATAAAAGAGTCATAAGTCCTCGAATGAATATTCAAAATAATATTCAATAATAAAATAAAGTTAAAGTTATCGAATAAACCTTATTCGATTAATAGTTTGGAAAAACTATAACCATATATATATATAAATATATATATATATATATATATATATATCCATATCCATATATATACAAAATCTACTCGGGATCCTCGACTCCCGGTTTTAGAAAATATTTTCACCTTTGGGTCCCTATACTAAGGGTATATGCAAGATACCGCTATTCTCTAGCATAGGTATTATCAACTGAACCAACAGATATATATTTCAAGAATATGAAACAGGCATGCATATATATACCATATCACATGCTACAATATATCGCAAGATTTGCTAATTAACCAACATGCATCTATCGCAAGATATGCAAATACATATATTCATCACAACAACAGTATAACGGATAGAATACTTGCCTGAGCGACTTGGGGGTGAGAAAGGCTCGGGACGAGTCTGATAACCTATAAACAACAAGTAAGTTGGAATTAAACCAAAATCACTTGTAAACCTATACTTTAACTAACTTAGACTCTAACGCTTGTTTTGCGCTCACCGATTCGCTTAAGTCACTCGGGTACCCTCGGCTCCACCATTTTTAATAATTTAACCTTTACGAGTTTTAAAGCGATTCCTTCGCGAATGTCTTACCAACTGCCTAACACACTTACCATAAATGTTTCATACATTAATTAACCCTTTTTGGTCTTTAACCTATGTTTCAAAGTAAGGCGAGGGAAAAAGTTTCGTTCGCGAAACGCCGTTACTTGAAACGGTCGTTTCTCCTAAACCGTGCATCGGAATCGAACGAACTACATATCAAAACGAAGCTCGTAACATGAGCTATCTAATCATGGCAGTGGTCATAATCTAGCAGGGGGTTCTCGGGTCCTAATGCTATGCACAAAAACAGTCCAAAGAAAATCGGACGTTACGACGGCTATGTTTACGCGATTTCCAAATTTTAAACCATACAAAACCAACCACAAACCAACCTCAAATCCAACATACAACCAACATCCATCCTTATCACATCATAACAACCCCAACCAATTCAATTTAATCATTCATACTTATGCTTAAACTTAACTTTAATCATACTTAAGTTCCTTTAAATCAAAACCACAACAATTACCATTCCATTTCACTACCATTCCAAATCCCAAACTCTAAATCATAACAACAAGCTACAATATCAACCCACTAATCAAAATCATCTTATAATATATAGGAATCTAGGGTTTGGAGATGGTATACCTTCCTTGAAGTGGTGGGTGGAGCTAGGAAGCCTTAAGAAGCTTGGAGAAGTCTTAAGAATGCTTGGATCTTCAAGAAAACCAAGAAAAGTTCAAGTTAAAAAACTTGAAAACACTATTCATTGTCTTCTTCTTTGATTAAATGAAGAAGATTGAGAAAGAATTAATGGCTTAAACTCATGATATAGTCCTAACTAAGCATGAAGATGATTAGGGAATTATCTTACCAATTTAGGAGGCTTGGATCTTGAGTTTTGAAATTTTATTCCTTTAAAAAAGCTAAAAGCCGAGAGCAAATGAAGAACTCATGCCTTGGTTGCTTTTGATTTTTGATGAGAATGATTTTTACTTGGCTTGGTTGACTTGTTTTGTATTTGATTTAGTCAATTACTTTCTTGCCCTTGAAATTGTGTGGTTACAAAGCTACCACACCTCCTTCCTTCCCATGTCATGCTTATGTCATCCTCATGATGTCATCCTCCCTTCCTTGTCCTCTTTCTATTGGTTGGATGACATCCTTCCCGCTAATCCCTTTGATTAACTTCCTAATCGTTTGCCTAATGACCGCTGATCTGTTATACGGTTCGCTTAACTTTCGTTCTCGTTTATCGTTTGAAGGATCACACCCGGGATCTTATTACTTAGGGTCCCTTAACCTTTCTCAATACATTATATTCCTTTTTATGATCCTCTATTATAATCCTTTAATTTAAATCCTTTTTATCCTGTTACCTTATACTCAATTCTCTCCGTATCTTGTGGATTTCCGGGAAAAACCAAAGTGTTCGGAATTGGATTCTGACGATCTTTACATACACTTATATACTTCATAGAGTACTAATAATATCCCAGAATATCCATAACAGAATCCCTACATAGTGTGGCGTGAAAAGTTTTCTCATTCAGCTAAAACACTATTCACAAGGGTTACAAAAAAGTTGAAAATTTTTGGGGTTATTACAGTCTCCCCTCCTTAAAAGGATTCCGTCCCGAAATCAAACAGAAAACAAATGGGGGTACTTTTCTAGCATTGTGCTCTCTAGTTCCCAAGTTGATTCTTCCACATTATGATTCTAGCCATAGTACTCTGACTAGCTTGATCACTTTGTTCCGAAGCACCTGCTCCTTCTTATCCATAATCCTTACTGGCTTCTCCACGTAAGTTAGATCTGGCTGCATATCCACCTGCTCATACTCCACTATGTGCCTGGCATCCCGATGATACCTCCTTAGCATTGACACATGGAACACATTATGAACTTGTTGCAAATTAGGGGGTAGGGCTAGCTCGTAAGCTAACTTTCCAATCCGTCTTAATATCTCAAAAGGTCCAATGTATCTTGGGCTTAGTTTTCCTTTCTTTCCGAACCTCATTAATCCCTTCCAAGGGGATACTTTCAACAGTACTAAGTCCCCTACTTCATATTCCTTGTCCTTTCGGGCTAGGTCTGCATATTTCTTTTGTCTGTCTTGGGCTGCTACAAGTCGCCCTCTGATAAGATCCACTATATCTTTGGTCCTTTGGACCACTTCAGGTCCGAGCATCTTCCGCTCTCCTACTTCATCCCAGTATAAGGGAGATCGACACCTTCTTCCGTACAGGGCCTCATAAGGCGGCATTCCGATGCTAGCATGAAAGCTATTGTTATAAGAAAACTCGATCAACGGCAAGTGATCATCCCAACTTCCTTTAAGGTCTATTGCACAGACTCTCAACATATCCTCTAGTGTCTGGATGGTCCTTTCACTCTGTCCATCCGTTTGGGGATGGTACGCGGTACTCATATTTAACTTAGTCCCCTGCACACTCCTGAAAGCTCCTCCAAAATCTGGAGTTGAACCTAGGGTCTCGGTCTGAGACAATGGACGCTGGGACTCCATGTCGTGTCACTATTTCCTTAAGGTAAATGTCCACCAGTCTATCGACTGTGTATCTCTCATTGATAGGAATGAAATGAGCTGACTTTGTCAGTCGGTCTATAATTACCCAAATGGCGTCGTGATTGGCTTTCGTCCTTGGCAAGCCTACAACAAAATCCATCGCTATCTGTTCCCATTTCCATTCGGGAATCTCCAGGGGTCGCAAAAGTCCACTGGGTCTCTGGTGCTCTGCCTTTACTCTTTGGCAAGTCAAACACTTGTTTACCCATTCTGCTACGTCCCTCTTCATGTTGGGCCACCAATAATATTCCTTCAAATCCCTATACATCTTGGTACTTCCTGGGTGAATGGAATACCTTGAACTATGGCTTTCATCCAAAATCTCATCTTTAAGTTCTTGAACATTCGAAACCCAAATTCGGTAGGAGTACCTCATTATCCCCTTATCATCTTTTTCAGTATGGATCTCCTCTCCAGTCATCGACTCTCTGCCTTCATTCATTATTTTCTCCTGACACAATCTGATCTTTTCCAATAACTCTGGCTGCATTGAGATCTCAAAAAGCTTTTCAGTTCCGGTTCCGGTTACCTTTACTTCTATTTCCATTCTCTCAAAATCCCTTATCAACTCTTCCGAAGTCGTTATCATTCTGAGTCTTTCCTTTCTACTAAGGGCATCAGCCACCACATTGGCTTTCCCTGGATGATAGAGAATCTCACAATCATAGTCCTTGATTAGTTCTAACCATCTCCTCTGGCGCATGTTGAGCTCTTTCTGCGTAAATATGTACTTGAGGCTCTTATGGTCTGTGAAAATCTCGCACTTCTCTCCATACAAGTAGTGCCTCCAAATTTTTAAAGCAAATACTATTGCCGCGAGCTCAAGGTCATGAGTAGGATATCTAACCTCGTATTCCTTCAATTGTCTCGACGCATACGCAATAACTCTATCGTGCTGCATAAGCACACATCCTAATCCTTTGTGCGACGCGTCACTATATATCACAAAATCTCCTTTTCCGTCCGGCAATGCCAATACCGGAGCCGTTATCAACCTTTTCTTTAATTCCTGAAAACTGTTCTCGCATTTCTTCAGTCCATTCAAACTTCTCTGTCTTACGAGTAAGTCGTGTCAAAGGGGCTGCGATCTTCGCAAAGTCCTGTACAAATCTACGATAGTAGCCGGCCAATCCTATGAAACTCCTTACCTCTGTGGGTGTGGTTGGCCTTTCCCAATTTGAGACCGCCTCTATCTTGGAGGGGTCGACCAATACTCCTTCTTTATTGATCACATGTCCTAAAAACTGTACTTCATTCCGCCAGAATTCAGCACTTCGAGAATTTGGCATATAACTGCTCCTCTCTGAGTATTCCTAGAGCTATCCTCAAATGCTCTGCATGTTCTGCCTCAGTCCTTGAGTAGATCAAAATATCATCGATAAAAACTATCACACACTTGTCCAAGTACTTCTTAAATACTCTATTCATTAAATCCATGAAAGCCGCTGGGGCGTTGGTTAATCCAAAGGACATTACCAAGAACTCATAATGCCCATACCTGGTACGGAACGCTGTCTTGGAAATATCTTCGGGTTTAATCTTTAGTTGGTGATATCCAGTTCTCAGGTCAATCTTGGAAAAATAAACAGCATCCTTTAGCTTGGTCGAACAGATCGTCTATTCTAGGCAATGGGTACCTGTTCTTTATGGTTAGCTTGTTCAACTCTCGATAGTCTATGCACAACCTCATGCTCCCATCTTTCTTCTTAACAAACTAGAACTGGTGCTCCCCACGGAGACACACTGGGTCTTATCATACCCTTATCCAAGAGTTCCTGCAATTGGATAGCTAATTCCTTCATTTCTAACGGGGCTAACCGGTAAGGTGCTTTTGAAACTGGCGCCGTCCCTGGGGCCAACTCAATAGCGAAATTCAATCACTCTATCGGGTGGTAATCCCGGAAGGTCTTGTGGGAATACATCTTCAAATTCGTTGACTACTGGAATATCTTGTAAGTTGGGCACCTCCTTCTGCGTGTCCACCACATAGGCTAGGTAAGCCTCACTTCCTTTTCGTAGCATCCTTTTGGCCTGGGCCATAGTCAAAAATTTCTGCGTCTGCCTCTTTCCTCTAAATATAACTTCTTTCTTCCCGGGGATATTTAACTTAACTTTCTTCCCTTTACAGTCTATCTGAGCATCGTTGCTAGATAGCCAGTCCATTCCCAAAATCACATCAAACTCCCCTAATTTAAAAGGAATCAGATCAACACTGAAAGATTGCTCCCCTATGCCTATCTCACAGGCGGGGTGAATCTGGTTAACAGGAATAATTTCATGATTGGCTATTTCTACTTGTAAGGGTTCTATCAAGGGTTCAGCCTTAAGTCTTAACTTACGCGCAAGGTCCTTTGATATAAAAGATTTAGTTGCTCCCGAATCAAATAAAACATTTGCACTGACTGAATTTAGAGAAAGGGTACCTGCTATCACATCTGAATCTTTCATAGCATCCTGGACTGTCATGTTGAAAGTCCTCGCAGTAGGTGGCTTATTAGAAGCAGCCCTGCTTGCTCCCGAAGCTGCTGGTTTGTTCATTGGGCATTCCTTCTTCCAATGACCTGGGCATCCGCACTGATGACAATTGGTGGTTGGAATGACGGCAGAGATTGATGATGGACACTTAGTTGAATAGTGGCCTTCCCGACCGCACTTAAAACAGGTTACTGGCCTTCCTTTACACTCCCCAGTGTGATTCCTTCCACATATGTTACAGGCTGGCAATGGGGGTCGAGACTGGTTGGAATAGGACATTCTTGACTTCTGGCCGCCCTGGCTCACACTCACACTCATTGGCCGCTTAAACCTAGTGTTCCTTCCTGGCAGGGACACTGCTCCTCGATTAAATCTAGTTGGGAAGCTCCTTCCTGCGGAACCTCCACCCATGCTCATACTTTTCCTCTTTATTCCTTTATTCTCTCTTTCCTTCTGCATCTGTTCACTTCCAACTTCTACAATCGTTGCCTTTTGCACCAGAGTGGCATAGTCCGTAAGCTCAAGGATTGTCACCCTATTCTGAATCCACGGTTTCAGTCCCTGCTGAAACCTCCTAGCTTTCTTTTCCTCGGTGCTCACAAACTCCGGCACAAACCTTGATAACTCAGTAAATTTCGCCTCATACTCTGCTACAGACAAGTTATTCTGCTTTAGCTCCAAGAACTTGAGCTCCATCTGGTTTTCCATAAACCTCGGGAAATACTTTCCCAGAAACAACTGACTAAATCTCTCCCAGGTTATAATAGCATCTGTCTCCATGTTTTTCTTGGCCTCCCACCAGTAGTTAGCTTCTCCTTTCAGAAGGTAGGTAGCAAATACAGTTTTCTGTGCCTCATCGATACTCAAAATCTCAAAAGATTTCTCCATTTCCTTTAACCATGCCCTTGCCTCAACTGGGTCGGCTGATCCGTGGAACTCAGGGGGCTTAAGGGACTTAAAAGCCCTGAAAGAGTTTGCCACTGCATTGTTACTTCCTTGAGGGGGTGGGTTGGGTTGACGTTCCAAATTCTGTCTTAGGAGTTGCATGAACTGGCTCATGGGATCCATGCCTGGGTTTGGTACTGGTTGCTCAACCTCGGTTTCTCCTTCTTCAGCCTCTATCTCAAATCCCTCAACATCATATGTTTCCTCTTCCTCTTCATACAGGGAGTCATCCTGTTCCACATAATCCTCATCTTCCTCTTCACTGTGTTCTTGGTTTCTATTGTCCTGATTATGGCTTCCCTGGTCCTCAGATCCAGGGTTCGCCCTAGTTCCAATCTTTCTTGGCGGCATGATTCTGATAATAATAAAAACAATTATTGGGAAAATTCAACGTTAGGTCACAATCATATACAACATTGTGCCTTGCACAGCTCTTACAATGGGGAGAACGTATATCGCAATTCTATTATTTTAAGAAAGTTCTAATACGAAGTGCAGTAATAATAATGATAAAAACAGTGATCCCATCACTATGGAACTGAACCGAAAGGAAACAAATATATACATAATGCGAGAAATACATAGTTTGATCTGGTCAAAAGTACAACAGTGCTACAGTCATCTGTCCCAAAAGTGATACACAAGAGTCTATCTGTCTAGTCAGAAAAAGGGATGCTATATACAAGTCAACTATCCCGGAAAATTGGCTCTTACTAAGGCCTCGGCTAACTAGACAACTAGACTATTTCATCATCAATCCTGAATCACACACCGGAGCGGGTCAGCTCCCAAACCCTTTCCATCGCACGATGGAAGATATAGTCGGCCTGCCGCCTGGAGATCCTACCATGCCTGTCCCCCTGGAGCGATCTGAGCCTCGCTCGGGATGTGAGCTCTATCCCCGTAAGCTCCCTCCTCAAGGATCGGGGTATAGAAGCCCTAGTCTCATAAGCTCGGGTACGCCTACCCGCCCTCTCTGCATCCAACTCCCTCCTGGCCTCATCTAGTCGGCCCTCGGCAACAGCCACTCGGGTCCTCAATACATCCTGAACATATCCATGAGCTAACGAAGACTGCCTGTGGGCAGGGTCAAGAGGTGGTGAATCCGGAGCCGCTGAGGGTGCCTCCTCGGTCTGCCTAGGCTCGGAAGTATGGGTCTCTGAGCTGTCATCATCAGGAATCCAAGATAGTGGTGGAGGGGTAGGGGCTCTGACCACCGGAAGTGTGGGTAAAGGGATACCAGCATACACTACCATAGATCCAACACGCTCCTCAGCTACTGGGACCTCATCCGGGTCCTCCTCATCTGGAATAGCAATAACCTCTGTCTCTGACTCTTCTGAAGGGTCCTCCTCATCTGAAACAGCAATGACCTCCGTCTCAGGCTCCTCTGAGGGGTCCTCCTCATCCTCCTCCATCTCAGGCTCCTCCTGATCCTCAACATCTAGCAATGCCTCATCATGCTCACGCTCGAACATCTCAGGGTCCTCTATCTCAGGCGCCTACACATTAAAGGAGCTAAGTTACTATCATGATACTTATAAGGGTTCCCGTAAGGGTTTTAACTGTCAGCACTACTTTAAGTAGTCCGACCATGAACTTGGCAAGAGTTCTTATTATCTTTGTGAGTTTGTTATTATATCGTCGCATCATCTCTGAGGTTTATAACGCTTAGCTCTGATACCATTTCTGTAACACCCCCAGATCCGGGGTCGGGGATCCGGGTTGTCACGGTCTTTCTTTCCACAATATCACTTCACTTAATTAATAATAAATAACCTCATGCTGTGACCCCATACTAACACACACCACAACCCGTTATAGTCTCAGAGATGAAATTGAAATAAGTACAAGTCTTTGAATCCACAATTTAAAATTATTACAACCCAAAATGATTACTTGATAATTTACAGTTAATTGCCATTATCTGCCACAAGTTATAATTATACATAATTTGATTCTCAAAAGTAGATGGTCTGAACTACAATGGATCTACCTCTGCAGCTATAGCAGCTACAACATCATCGGGAAGACGCGGGGCGCTTCCCACGCGCTTGCGCTGGGTCTGCTGGAGTCTGGCCATCTCTCCTAACTGTTGTTGTGTGATGAAGAAATAAAGCAAGAGTGAGCCTTACAGCTCGCAAGATAATACACATAGTGATAACAATAGCATAAGTATCTAAGTGGATACTTAATAGAATCTCTATCATATGCAAGATAATTACTTACTAGATATAAGTAAAAACAAGGAATGAAGTTACCAATACTTCACCACACTTATATCATTTATAAATCTACTTGAACTACCACCGTTCAAAGTATTATAAGTTTTAAGAAAAACATCCCATAGATGAGACCACAAGTTAAGACTTGAATAGATTCAATCTTTGAAATATTATGGAATGAAAAAGTTATGAGATACTTTATTTAGTCCCGATATATATATATATATCCACATATATATATCTCTTAAACATTTCCTGGAACCTCTGTTATGTAAAGTATGAACAGAGTTTGAAACATCCAATGAATTTTGGAAAGGAAAAGAATTTTGGCATAAACCAGATATCTTGCTGATCAGGCAAAGATACCCATTAGTAACCTTTTCTACTAGTAGATGGACGAATTCCCCACTGGTCATCACCCTGGCCGCATTAGGACCTATGCTGGACTGCCACTCAGCCACTTATGCATTTGATGGACTCCCACTGAGCCACTTACACTATCATGGACGCCCACTGAGCCCATGTTGCTTATGCCGACTCAATAGATGGACTTACTTCCCGAACGTTGGGTAAGTAATCAATTCATTTACCAAAACTGCAACCTTGTTGCGAATATAAAATACACCATAGAGCCGGATTCCCCAGGTTTTGAACGAGTATTTAAATCCCCTTTAAAAGGAAGATCTTAAATATAAAAATGAGTTTTGGGATCCGCTCTAACTTTTAAAAATCATTTTGAAGACTCGAAAACACTTTAAAGAGTGTTTGGAGTAAAGCTGATTTAATGAAGTAAATCAGTCCCCAGAATATTTAGAAAATGACTGAATATTATTATTTAAATAATATTCCCATAAAGAATAATCTTTTATAAAAATAATTGAAGTAGAAGTTTTAAAACTTATACTTGAAACGAGTATTAAATAACCAAAGATATACTTATATGAAAGTATTATCTTTATTTGAATAATCGAAAATAAGTTTGATTATCGACACCTTATTCTTTAATAAAATAAAGAATATATTTCAGCAAATAATCGGAGTCATAGATCCTCAAATGAATATTCAATAATATTCACTAATAATATAAAAGAGTCATAAGCCCTCGAATGAATATTCAAATAATATTCAATAAGTAATATAAAAGAGTCATAAGCCCTCGAATGAATATTCAAAATAATATTCATTAATAAAGTAAAAGGAGTCATAAGTCCTCGAATGAATATTCAAAATAATATTCATTAATAAAATAAAAGGAGTCATAAGTCCTCGAATGAATATTCAAAATAATATTCATTAATAAAATAAAAGGAGTCATAAGTCCTCGAATGAATATTCAAAATAATATTCATTAATAAAATAAAGTGAGTCATACATCCTCAATTGAATATTCATATAATATTCATTTAATATAAAGGAGTCATACGCCTTCGAATAATATTCGAAATAATATTCAATAATAAAATAAAGTTAAAGTTATCGAATAAACCTTATTCGATTTATAGTTTTGAAAACTATGACCATATATATATATAAATATATATATATATATCCATATCCATATATATACAAAATCTACTCGGGATCCTCGACTCCCGGTTTTTAGAAAATATTTTCACCTTTGGGTCCCTATACTAAGGGTATATGCAAGTTACCACTATCCTCTAGCATAGGTATTATCAACTGAACCAACAGATATATATTTCAAGAATATGAAATAGGCATGCATATATACCATATCACATGCTACAATATATCGCAAGAATTTGCTAAATAACCAATATGCATTTATCGCAAGATCATGCATATACAATTGTATACATCACAACAACAGTATAACGGATAGAATACTTGCCTGAGCGACTTGGGGGTGAGAAAGGCTCGGGACGAGTCTGGTAACCTATAAACAACAAGTAAGTTGGAATTAAACCAAAATCACTTGTAAATCTATACTTTAACTAACTTAGACTCTAACGCTTGTTTTGCGCTCACCGATTCGCTTAAGTCACTCGGGTACCCTCGGCTCCACCATTTTTAATAATTTAACCTTTACGAGTTTTAAAGCGATTCCTTCGCGAATGTCTTACCAACTTCCTAACACACTTACCATAAATTTTCATACATTAATTAACCCTTTTTGGTCTTTAACCTACATTTCAAAGTAAGGCGAGGGAAAAAGTTTCGTTCGCGAAACGCCGTTACTTGAAACGGTCGTTTCTCCTAAACCGTGCATCGGAATCGAACGAACTACATATCAAAACGAAGCTCGTAACATGAGCTATCTAAACATGGCAGTGGTCATAATCTAGCAGGGGGTTCTCGGGTCCTAATGCTATGCACAAAAACAGTCCAAAGAAAATCGGACGTTACGACGACTATGTTTACGCGATTTCCAAATTTTAAACCATACAAAACCAACCACAAACCAACCTCAAATCCAACATACAACCAACATCCATCCTTATCACATCATAAAAACCCCAACCAATTCAATTTAATCATTCATACTTATGCCTAAACTTAACTTTAATCATACTTAAGTTCCTTTAAATCAAAACCACAACAATTACCATTCCATTTCACTACCATTCCAAATCCCAAACTCTAAATCATAACAACAAGCTACAATATCAACCCACTAATCAAAATCATCTTATAATATATAGGAATCTAGGGTTTGGAGATGGTATACCTTCCTTGAAGTGGTGGGTGGAGCTAGGAAGCCTTAAGAAGCTTTGAGAAGTCTTAAGAATGCTTGGATCTTCAAGAAAAACAAGAAAAAGTTCAAGTTAAAAACTTGAAAACACTATTCATTGTCTTCTTCTTTGATTAAATGAAGAAGATTGAGAAAGAATTAATGGCTTAAACTCATGATATAGTCCTAACTAAGCATGAAGATGATTAGGGAATTATCTTACCAATTTAGGAAGCTTGGATCTTTGATTTTGAAATTCTTTGCCTTTAAAAATGCTAAAAAGCCGAGAGCTCTCAAGAACAAGCCTTGGTTGCTTTTGATTTTTTGATGAGAATGATTTTTACTTGGCTTGGTTGACTTGTTTTGTATTTGATTTAGTCAATTACCTTCTTGCCCTTGAAATTGTGTGGTTACAAAGCTACCACACCTCCTTCCTTCCCATGTCATGCTTACGTCATCCTCATGATGTCATCCTCCCTTCCTTGTCCTCTTTCTATTGGTTGGATGACATCATTCCCACTAATCCCTTTGATTAACTTCCTAATCGTTTGCCTAATGACCGCTGATCTGTTATACGGTTTGCTTAACTTTCGTTTTCGTTTATCGTTTGAAGGATCATACCCGGGATCTTATTACTTAGGTTTCCTTAACCTTTCTCAATACATTATATTCCTTTTTATGATCCTCTATTATAATCCTTTAATTTAAATCCTTTTTATCCTGTTACCTTATACTCAATTCTCTCCGTATCTTGTGGATTTCCGGGAAAAACCAAAGTGTTCGGAATTGGATTCTGACGATCTTTACATACACTTATATACTTCATAGAGTACTAATAATATCCCAGAATATCCATAACAGAAACCCTACATAGTGTGGCGTGAAAAGTTTTCTCATTCAGCTAAAACACTATTCACAAGGGTTACAAAAAAAGTTGAAAATTTTGGGGTTATTACATTGGGGGTCTGTGATATGGAATTATTGGATTATTGAGTTAATGCAGGTTACACATGATTGAAGGATTGTGTGACGACCCAGATTCCTGAGCCCGGATTAGGGGGCGTTACACTGATTGCCCTATGAACGAAGAGAGGTATAGTTAATAACCAATTATTTTAATATGAGACTGAAAACTCAGTGCTATGATGGTAAAATCGAAGCATCGTGATGAGTAAGTTATTTTGAAAAGGGAATACCATGTTTGGTTATCATCCTAAGGATCTTTAACATGATTATAGAAGAACGATAATAAAGATACCAACGTGATTAGTGAGATACGCCTCTATAGGATATTATCGATAGATACTAATGAATTTGGGAAAGACCAAGCATGTATGAATTCGATGTATAGGATTTTCAAAAAGTGAAGGTAAGGTTAGTAACAACCCCGTGTTAGCAATACTCGATGATAAGAAGAGAATTTTGTATGAAGTATAATGATATGTCTATGCGGCTTAAGGACCGCTACATAAGGTGTTCTAATAATTATCTAGAATAATCGCGATAAGGTTCACATTGAAAGGGACAAAAAGTAAACTTGTGAGGAAAATTTGGATTTTTTTTTTACTTACACTGAACACGAGATATAGGCTATAATCAAATTGATCGAGGGCTATGACTGAGAAATCTATTATCATCAAGGAAATGCCAATGTGGTGGCTGACACTTTAAGTAGGAGAAGATAAATTGAGGATAAAAAATTTCAGAACAACTGATGAGAAGGATCACATGAATGAATTTTGGAGTTGAGATAATATAAAGATAACCCTTTATTACGTAACCGGAAGAATTAATGATGCATAGAAACTTAAGAGGATATTAGTCATGATCGAATATGAAAATGGATGTCATTGACATGGGTGAAAATGAAAACGGAATGACGAGGATTATAATTTTGGCGATTGCGGCCTGTAAATTACCCGAATGGCAGTAAGAGTTTATTATAATAAATTCTAGAAGAGGATTATCAAGAACCAAGTAAGCCGTCATGCTATTTTAGGATTTTTAGTAATAGGTTAAATAAGACCACTTATTTTATTATGTAAATAATAGATCTTCGCTTTATAAACTTGTTATGAACGTATAAGAGATAATTGGTGATAGAGAGACCCCGTGATATCGTGCCACGCAAGGATCCAAGATATTTCGCGAGAAGGGACGAACAGAGGCACGACTTAGAGTTCTCAAATCGATAAGTAGAATGGGAGGCCTATCCAGACCATTGAAGATTCGTCTATCGGCTTGCCTTTTATTTGGAACGGTTAGGAGAATCACCTATCATTGATAGAAAATTCTTATAGATATATTTACCATGGGAGCATACGGAAATTAGACGCCGATATCACTTATGAAGGACAACATGTAAGAATGAAGGATATTATGGTTAGAGCTGACTAAAGGCAAGAAAGATCGTACACACCCTTTAAAGGCCACTAATAGTTGTTCCCAATAAACGCGAATACGTCTAATGCGCTAGCAAGAATAATGAATACGACCCGGAAGGGATCATAGTACTATAAATATTATACGAGGAATGATTAAAGAAGTCTGACCGATAGCGAAAGCTGAGCGTTCCACGATTCTAAAGCGTATCAATCAATTGCGTATGAAATGGTGCTTCCTTCAAGATGGCAATAGGACGACGATGTGCCTTACATTACTACAGGAAGAAATGTTAAATTTGGCACTAAGCGTGTAGCAGGAGACGAGCGTTTAAAAATATAATGAGAACTTCTTACATAAAATAATCAACAGAGGTGATGCGCCAAAATGAGCAAATGTTAAGGCACGAAACTCTAGCACTAGTAAGAGTGATGGAGGGGAAATGAATAAGTTGAAGGAGCATTCCACACACTAGAAGATGCGCTAATAGTCCATATTATAGATCTTTAAGGAAGATGAAGTGACCAATTGATGTTAATCGAATAACCGAAAATAACGAGTTATCATGCGGGTATTGGAATGGCTACAAAGCGTTGTACAGAAGAAAGAATCGTTATCCCTTAGGTTGGGAAGAAATTGGTAAGCGGAGGATACTGGACCATAGTTGAGTCAATAAACCAAAGAAATTCCTAGAACTTATCAGAATTATAAAGATAGAAAGTATGAAGTAACGGACCAAGTATTCTTGAAAGTGTCTCCCAGGGAGGGAGTGATGAGATTAGAAAGATAAAGGAATATTGAACCCAAGGTTTATTGGACCAGTTGAAATCTTTAAAGGACTAAAGAAGTTGGTTTATCAATTAGCACCATCGTCGAAGGTCGCCAACTTTATAACGAGTACCACGAATCGATGTTAGGAAATTTAACCATCAACACCAAATATATGATTGAAATTGAGCTAATAAATTTGCAGCCAGACTTAGCGTATATGGAGTAACGTGTAGAGGTAATAGGTCTATAAGAAAGAGTAACCGGATTTATATTTGACGGATGAGTGGAAATTTTATGAAGAGATCAAATAATGTGAAGCAATGTGAGAACTCGAGGTTGTCATGTGAGAAGCGTATCCCCGCCTATTTCTAAACAGATTCCGGGACGGAATTCTTTTAAGGGGGAAGATTGTAAAAAACCAAACTTTTGACATTGGTAAAAGACCTTTATGAATAGTAACCTTGTGGTTTAATAAAAACTTTTACGACCACACCATATATGAGTTTTTAATTTAAGATTTCGAGTTGATATTGTGATTATACGTACCGAATGAGTGTATGACGAAAACGAACTTTGTAAAATAACCTTATCTTACGGACTATCGAGGAATACAAGAATCAAATTACAATTTAGAATTTAGAATTCTACAAATTAAAATCCAAGTACAAGGTTTCAAAGCATAAAGGATTTATACGGAAGGATTCCCCCCGCGAATCGCTTACAAAGATTTATTACGAAAATGAATAAACGACCAAGCGAATATGTAAGCGAATAAATAAAAACATCAAGGCCCTGAAAATACCATGAAAATTAATTAGCAATAAATTATCCAAGCTAGGTAATTAAATTAAAAATTAAGTAAAAGATAACATTTCTTAAAATAAGAATTCATCTTTTATAATTGAAATTCCTAGTCAAGTGTGGTGTGCAAGCTAATACCTAGACTTGAATAAGAAGCATATTATTGAACACACCTTATACATACATAATACATATCACAAATATCATCCAATACTTCCAAAGGAAGCCAAACCAATCAACTTTTTTTCTCTCTCTCTCTCTCTCTTCAAGAACAATGCTGATTTTCAAGAACAAGGAGAAAAGAAAAATTCAAAACTCACATTCTACCCATTCAAAAATCACCAAATTTTTACCAAACCTCTTTCATATCATTGGTATGTAAAGAACCAAATTTCATGCCCATCCATGAAGTTTTTAATTTTATAAAAATGTTTGAATTTAAGGGTGAATAGTTACTCCGAATATCACTAACTTATGTCTTGATTTTTTCATGGAAGTTTAAGACTCCTAAAGCTAGAACAACGCTTCATCAAGGATATTAGGACTTTATTAAGTATTAATAAGCTTCAAGGAAGGTATAAAACTTTATCTACCCTTTAATTTACTTGAGTTATAAGATTAAGTTTGAGTTATGTTTAAGTACATGTTGGTTCATTGAGTTTGGATTATAAAAAGTTGGTTTTGGATGGTTGATTGTTATGGATTGATGTTGGTGATGATTTAATATAGTTCAGGGACTGATATTTCATGAAATATGAAGGAATGGTGTTTGAGTCGTTCTCGAAGAAATTAGCGTAGTTAAAACCGGGAATCGTTACGCGTATAGCCGTCGTAATATCCGTTTATATTTAGGACTATTTTAAGCAAGAAATAAGAACTGTAAATTTAATATTTTTACACACCACTGGACATGGATGTAAATTTATTCTTTTCTAGTTTTCAACCATATAAATATCGTACCGAGACGATTTACGGATTAGGGAAAAACTCATTTTAGTGAACGTAGTCGAGAAAACCAAACTGCTACCTAATGCTAACTTTGAGGGTATAATTGAGGCCCTTAAACATTGTTTAAAATCATGAAATTTGGTCAGTAACTTACTTATACAGTGAGTAATATATATTTAAAATTTCAGCTAAATATGTTAATTTTTCGATTTTATAAAAATATCGGAGCCGAGGTCGTGTAAGGAGTGATCGCTAAGAACACCTACTTCCATTAAACTGCCACTTCAAAATTTTCACCGTAGTTACCAGAAAACCATTTTCACATAATGTGTTCTAAAGTTTTTATAGATTGTGCACACGAAAACGGTGCATCAATTGAGTTCACGGTTTAAGAGATATCAACGTTTTAGTGAAAACGGTTTGAATAGTAAAACTCCGAAGTTGACCGAACTTTTGAAATGCTTTTCACCTAGTTAAATTCATTTTATCAAAATGAAAATTTTATGATAAATATTAAAAGTAATCAACAAGCTCCTTGAGGTGATTTCTTATTAAAATATTAATTTTATGATTTATTAAAAATGTTAGAGTGCGAGTCACGTAATAGTGACATTCGGTAAAGTCAACTCTAGAAGACTACTTTGACCGTCCATTTCGACCAAGGATTGATACTTAATTCGAGTTGGTCGGATATTGAAATTTATGAAATATTTTACTTATTAGAAATATAAGTTTGTGATGAGATTAGGAATACTGATTAATATTATGATATTTGTTGATTAGAAAACCCGGAACGAGAGGAAGTCGGAAAACGTATCTTGGACTCCAGGCAAGTTTTCAAACCCTACATTTTCAAACTGTTGTATTGTGTTTATTTTCAAATAAATGCTATATACATGATATTTTATTATGATATTTTACAAATTGTGATATATAATACCATACGATATGTTAATGAATATTATCGAATTTCAATCAATAACGCTAGATATTAGCGTTGTATATATGAGGTGTATATTTTAGACCGAGGATCTGTCAGTATAATTTGATGAAAACCCGGAAGTATTCCGGAGGTGTTTTATTTAGGAATATTAACGCTACAGTAGAGCGTTATGTATGAGTTGTAAGACCGAGAGTCGGTCAGTTTTTCTAAAGTATAAACCCTAGAATTATCCCGGAGATATTTTTGGACGACTAAAAGTCTGTAACTATTTTATTCCAAGGGACTCAATGACCTCTTGCGAAATATTAAAGTACCTCGAATTTAATTTAAAAATAATTTCTAAAGATCGTATTCCCTCAACTCTTTTTAATTACTTGAGCAATAAATATTATTTCAGATATTCATTTAAAAAGGAGGAAGTATTCTCCAACATTTATTTTATTTTAAAACCAATTATTTTACATATATTAAATATTTATATAATTACTTAAACATAAATTAGTTGAGAAATATTATTTTAAATATTCTTTTAAAAGAGAACTATTCGAGGTTTAATTATTTAATAATTATTATTTCATTATTCAGTATTTATTAAATGATTTAATATCATTTAAAAATCATAAAACCTATTTTAAAATATTTTCTGAGTTTCAGAATATTATACTAATACTTTCAGATCGTCGAAGAATATTATCTCGATTTTGAAAATAGTTTTAAAAGAGACTCCCCTTCATTTAATTGCCTGTTGACAACGGTCAACTCACATTACCTTAGTACTTCCTCCAAAAATTCTCGAAAGTACATATATATACATATAAGATGAGTTGTTTCTATTAACAAGCAAAACGCTTTGGGAACTTCGATGTGGTTCGAGTTCTCGAGATATGATAGAATTCTTCATAGGGCTTAGAGGGGTAGACTCTAGTACTATATGTAGTAGGGAGACTACCAAAGGTACCGCAGGCAAAGGTAATCTGTGTACTTAGTAACTTGTGAAGTATGTGTATACCCGAAATAGGACACGTAGCCCGAATGAGGCAAAGGTGATAACTGAAATACGAATGTGTCATCCTTCTACTAGTAGAAACGGTTACTATTTTCCATATTATGACTGATCATCATATGCGGTGGCTCCAGTGAATATCCTATTCTTCCAATTGAAATTGAGATGCAATACCGTAACCAAGCTTACTTGTTGGGTTTACCATTTAGGTATTTGCAGGATAATAAGTCAATCAAAGAATTGTTTTGAAAAGAGGTGTGTATCACCAAGAAAACTAATTTGAGTAAATATATATCCTTATACGGATTATTACAATTTCTTTAACAGTCTTTTCATACTGTTGATTATTATGGCTGAGTATTATTGCTCACTCTTACTTTCTTTTAAATGTCACAACACAACAGATTACCAGTATGCCGGCATTGGACTTAGTCACTTGAAATCGTGGGGAGAATCCCATACAGCTTTTTCACAGGTGGACAAGAGTATTCAGATAGGTATAAAATGTTAGTAGTAATTATTGTAACTTCATGTAGAGGTTACGAATAATTGTTTAAGATCCTGTAAAGTACATTTGAGTTTTAATAAGAGATCATACTTGTTGTACGTCGTTTCTAAGGCTATAACTTGTGAGTGTGTGAGATTGGGGATCTGTGATATGGAATTATTAGATTATTGAGTTAATACAGGTTATAATGATTGAAAGATTGCGTGACAACCCAGATTCCTGATCCTGGATTTGGGGGAGTTACACCACCTGCTATGGATAGCATTGATCTAATCAATTTAGCAGCTGCTAAGTTGGAATCAAATGAGAAATCTAAAAAGATTGATGTTGTAGCAGTTGAGAAAGAGTTGGATGCAAAATGGAGGAAGCTTGATGAAAACATCAAGAAGAAATTTAGTCCAATTGAGAAGCAAGACAAGGTCTTTTCTCACTTCTGCAAATTGAGACAAATTTCAGCTAATGAAATGAGCCTAGGGAACATGGAAAGGGCCAACCCTCATCAATTAAGTCTCCAAAGGCCTCTGTGATTTTTCATCCAAAAAGGAATTATCCAAAGAATTCAGACAAAAATCCACTGGACCTATCTTATGAAACCCCTAGGCCACATGAAAAGAAGCTGCTTGCAAGGTCTATTGCCTTATCCAAAGATCCTAGAGATACAGTGTCAAAGAACAGAATTGCTAAGATCTAAAGGAATGGTAAACTAATCTGTGTGGTGGCTGGACATCCATAGTTTGCATAAGCTAAGAAAGAAGAAAAGGTGAGGCTTAAATAACAAAGCAAGCTGCTTTAGAAGCCAAGAACCTAGCCAAAAAGCCTGCAACCACATAAATTACATTGCCTGCTGTGACATCTAAAAATCCGGGTGAAGGAAAGAAAGAAGAACCAAAGTAGATAAAAACAAGTTTAGATACAAGATGCATGCAAAGAGGAAGATAGATTTTGATGAAGATAAGGAAGACTACATGCCAGCCCAATCTACAACCTCAAGCTAATCAGCCATACCTACTGTGAAGGAGGCTGAGTTCAAGGTTGATCCCAACATAACCTATCATGGTGATCCTGTTGTTCCAAAGGATGAGCCTATAGACTGGGACAACTTGCCTCTTCCTGATCTAAACCTTCCCACCTTTACTAAACAAAGAAAGACAAAAGAAAGAGTAGTCAAAACAGTCAAGCCTACCAAGCTCAAATCCAAGCAAATGGCCAAACCCAAACCTACTATCAATAAAGGAGATCAACTCTTCATATGTGACATCAAAGAATTTTCAGACATAAATATCTATCTGGATGAGCTTGAAGAAGTCAGATTTATTGATACCTACAAGCACCTTCTAGAGAGACTAGTCTTCAGGTACAAGGGTGGTAAAGAAATTACATGGCCACTTCACAGAATTATCAATGAAGGCTATTCAACTCTAGTGATTGTCTTCTACTCAATCAAGAAAAACTTTGGATTCAACATAGTATCCAAGAAAATGGTACTAAACAAGTTTGAGGAGATAAGAAATAGCTGGAGAGGACCAAATGCACTCACAAAAGTATTTAATATTCCATTCACTGGAAATAGGGTGCATTTGAGGCCATACTGGATTATGGAGTTCAAGGATGAAAAGAAAATTAGAAGATTTTTTAGACTGGAAGATCAGCTAAAGATTGCAAGCAATGAAACACTAAAAGAAATGCAAGAAAATCTGGATCTAACAACTAATGAAGAATCAGAATATTATAGACAACTCCAAAACCAGATTGAAGAGAATGATGTGAAGCTGGGAAAGAAGCCAAGGCAATCAAGGAAATGACCTTAATTTGCTCAGTCTAGAGGAGCACCTTGAAAATGATCTGTAAGACACTCTACAAAATTTTCTTTGTGAGAATTTTCAATAAAATATAGCTCTTGTAAATTTTATCTACTTTATTTCATTCTGTATTCATAGAGTGTTTTGTTATCATCAAGTTTCTCTTAATTTATGGCTACAATTCCAGTAGACATAAATTAGGGGAGATTGTTAGGAATATGTTGTGTACTTGATGATAACTTGAACAAAACACTAAGTAGATTTTAATCAAGTGATTTTGTAGCTTTCAACGGATGATCATTTTCAGCATTCGTTGAAAGAGTAGCTTATGTAACAATAAGACTAGTAGCACATTTCTGCATACTTGGATAGCTTAGTCAACTAGGTGTTGTAGAATGTTCAAATCATGTTGACTTCTAGATTGATATGCAAGATAGGATGGTGAATTATAAATATTAGATGCCCTGTAATCTTGTATAATTGAAATAGAGTTAACTACCAAGAAGACAGTCTCAACAGATGATTCACAAAACTTCAATGGATGATCAACATAAGTCTCGACGGATGATCAATCTAAATTCCAACGGATGATCAATCTAAGTTCCAACGGATGATCAGACAAAGTTCCGACGGATGATCAATCTCAATTTCAACGAATGTTCAAATTTAAAAGAGCAGCTGATAGTGACTTGACAGTCACATGCGTTGATCGTATGCAAATGGAATGTGGCAGCCTATTTGAAGGATTTAGAGAACAAAGAAGCATTTCCATTTCCACGCTAAACAGATGATATTCAAAGATGCTGGAAAAAGAAGTGTAGCAGCATGAAGTTAGACTAGCTACAGTTTGTCTAATTGTCTTTTCTTACTGTCATGTAACTTGGTAATATATAAACCAAGAGTAGCAAGTTGAATTTATCCAAGTTAGTAAGCAAAAACTAGAGAAATAGATAAAGCAAAATCTATAAAGAATTTCTCTGTAGCTCTTGTTATTCAACTTGTAAGCAGCTGTGTACTATCTGTATCATAGAGTTCTCTACTTAATATATATCTCTGTTATATTATCATTTCGCACTATTGTAAATCAAACTCAATTATTTATTTGTAGAAGAATTATTCTTAAAATCCAAATGAAGCCAGAATTACATTCAACCCCCCTTCTGTAATTCTTGTTTAGATTGTTTGGGAATAACAAAAAGCCAAGGTTTTTCAAAGGCAAGGGACAATCTTCCAACAGCAACAATTGGAAACCAAAAGCTCAGTATAATTCATCTAGCAAAGGTGGCAAAAAAAAATCTGTGGACAGATAAAAGATAAGGTGATTTAACTGTGATGAGTTGGGTCACTTTGCTACTGAATGTAGGAAGCCCAACAAGGTGAAGAAGGATAAAGCTTACTTGGAACTGGAAGTAAAGTATGAATCTCTCTTGAAGAGACAGTATGGAAAAGCCTATATTACAAAAGAGAAGAGTTGGGATGATACTAATAATGATGATGAGGATGTAGAAGTTGGAAACTATGCACTAATGGCTTTTGAACATGGAGAAGCATCCACTTCAAAATCAGAGGTACCAACTCTAACCACTATAGATTTAAATGCTAGTGAATATAAGGATACTATGGAAAAGATGAGTGTAGAGATGTTTCATATACACACTAGCATGGTAGAAGCTACTAAGGAGGTCAGTAGGCTAACAAAAGCTAATGAGAAGCTTGAGAGTGAGAAGCAAAAACTTGATCTGCTGCTTGTGGAGCTTGACACAGTCAAGCAAGAAAATGAATATCTGAAAAACAAGTTAAAGTGTGCTAGTGAAATTGAATCTGTGTTGAGGGAAAAGTTGGAAAAGAATGAAGTAAAACTGAAATCTTATAGGAATGCATCTGTGTTGGTTGGTTTGGATCATGAGAAGAACAAATCATGTGATATCATAGCTATTGGTCTTGATTATGATGCTTTGAACATCAACAAGAAAGTGGTAGGTGATAAAGGAAAAGCAACTAAAAGTGATGATGTCCCAGCTATGCTGAGAAAGGTTGGTTCACCTATGTTCAAATCATGTGAAGTAAATTTCAGTGAAGAAGAGGTGATCATGAAGAAATAAATTGATGATGAAAACAATAAAAAGAAAAATACAGAAATGACTCCAACTTCCAAAGCTGAAATTGAAAAGAAGCCCATGCTCAATTAGTATTCCAAGACACCTATCAAGGAAGTTAAAACTGAAGATGCAAGAAAGAAAAAGAAGAATAGAAATGGGAAGATTAGGATAAAAAAAGCAACAACTTTGCATTTGTTGAAGAAACTCCAAGAAAACAATGTCAAAAATGTGGCTCTGTAAATCATCTAGCTCACCTTTGTAAAAAGGTTGTTAGCAAGCCAGTGGAAGGAGCATGCATGTATAATTAAGCAAATATAAATGATCCCTACTCATTATGTGACAAGTTTGACTACATCCCTTGTAACTTGAAAGTGATGAAGAGTTACCATAAGCTGAGAGTAGACCTCAAAGAATTGTATATTGGGTCTGCATCACAAAGGGAGAATGCACAACAGTCCATGAACACTATTCTTTCTGAATCAAATCATTCTAATTATGTACATTTTGTAAACAACAAGAAAGTAACCAACACTGATTGGGTTGCTAAACACACTTAATCCTCATTGTGTGCAGGGTAAAAGGAAGAAAGTCATATGGATCATAGACAGTGGATAATCAAGACATATGACAGGTGATATGGCCCTCCTATCACAATTTGAGGAGAAGGCTGGCCCATTAGTGACTTTTGGAGACAACAACAAAGGTTTCATTATGGGATATGGAAAATTGATTTCTGGAAATGTTGTCATTGAAAATGTAGCACTGATAGCTGGTCTTAAAGTGAATCTTCTTAATGTTAGTCAATTTGCAGACAAAGGATTCAAGGTTTCATTTGACAAAGGAGAATGCACTTTTATCAGCAAAAAGACTGGTGAAGTTGCTCTGAAAGGAGCAAGAAAGGGAAGCTTATTTGTTACAGATTTGGACTCAGCAAATGAGGATGGAATCTGTTGCTTCTACCCTAAGGCCTCTGTAGAGCAAAGCAAGCTATGGCATAAGAAGGTGTCTCACTTGAATTTCAAAGCAATAAACACTCTAGTCAAGAAAGAGTTAGTGAGATATTTGCCAAACCTGGAGTTTGCTCAAGATGAAGTTTGTGATGCTTGTCAAAAGGGAAAAATGAAGAAATCAAGTCACAAGAGTAAAACTGTGAACTCTATAGATGTACCTTTGCAACTTATTCACATTGATTTATTTGGTCCAGTTAATGTCTTGTCAATTTCAAGAAAGAAATATGCACTTGTGATGGTGGATGACTACTCAAGGTACACATGGGTAGAATTATGCAATCAAAATATGAAACCCCGCACATCATAATTGAACACATCAAGAAGATTGAGCAGCATGCTGAAGATCATGAATGTGTGAAAAGATTGAAGTGACAATGGCACAGAATTCAAGATTGCAATCCTAAATGAATTTTGTAAAGACAAGGGAATTGTTCAGGAGTTCTCAACTGCAAGAACACCTTAGCAAAATGGGGTAGTTGAGAGAAAGAGCAGAACACTAGTAGAGGCTGCTAGAACAATGCTGCAAGATGCCAATTTGCCAACTAGTTTTTGGGAAGAAGCTGTCAACACTGCATGCTACACTCAAAACATGTATCTCATCAACAAGAATCTTGGAAAATCACCTTACTCAATCTTATTAAGAAGGAAGCCTACTATAAAACATCTTCATGTGTTTGAAGCAAGAGCTATATTCTAAAGGACAACTCTGAATATATGGGAAAATTTGACTCTAAAATTTTTAAGGCAATTTTTTTGGGATATTCATTGGAGAGAACTGCCTACAAGGTCTATGTGCTTGAACAAAAGAAAATTATAGAAAACACAGATGTAATTTTTGATGATGACAAGTGCCCAGGCTTGGAATGCCTTGATGAAAATGAAGGTGAAGCTCTAAAGTTTGAAAATCTTGTTAGGAAATGAATAACACATAGAGGGGGGCTGAATGTGTTTTACTGTTTTTAAGATTTTCTTGAGTATTTTATGGTTGAACAAAGTAAATTAAATCTTGTAGTGAAAGTGTGTTCATGTGGAAATTAAACTTGCAAGAATAAAGAACACAGATCTTCAAAACTCATTTAATTTTATATTAAAATTAATCATGTTTTGCTACAAAATTTCTAGGCTCTTTCTTTATAAAGAGCTTAGCTTTTTCTTGAGAGTGTTACAAGATTTTCTATCTAAATTGTTGCCACTGAACAAAGGACCAGTGTTAACTTTATAACTCAGTTAATTGCTGGTTTACACAGGTTATAATAAGACATGCTATTAAATTTAGTAAACTATCACTTGTTATTTCCATTTTAGGAAAAATGTATCTTCTATTTCTGGCTTAGCATATTTTAGCATCCTGTGTTTACTATGATATTCCTTTATCAGTTAATCTTCACCATTGATCTTGCACATCCTTCAAGCTGCTTTTTATAGACTTGTCAATCCAGCTGTTTGGATTGTTTGTTGATTGTTAATCTTGGATATTGAACTGATCTGCAATTTTGTACTTTGAGATTTTACCTCGAGATCTCCAGTTTGGTCTATAGAGAACTTGACATCTCGATAAGTATATTTGCTTATCCAGATCTCTAGTACTCTATAATTAATTTGGCTTGTCGAGATATCTACTCTTCATATCTTCACTTTGACTTATCGATATCTCTGAGTTCTCTAGTGGCTTCTTTGACTTGTCGATATCTCATAGTTCTCTAGTCAAATTTGACTTATCGATATCTCAGAATTCTCTAGTAAATTTTGACTTATCGATATCTCTGAGTTCTCTAGTGGAATTTGACTTATCGATAACTCCAATCTTCATGTCTTAAATTTGGCTTGTCGATATCTCTGAGTTCTCTATAAGCTTTCTTGAGTTCTCTATAAGTCATTCTGGAGTTCTCGAATGACTTTTCTATAACACTAAATCTGTGACTTGTAGAGATCCTGACTTATAATATATTTCCTAAAATAAATTTATTTAACTCCAAGCTACTTCATAATTCTTCTGAGGCATGATCTTCTTCCAAATGGAATTCTTAGGCTTGACATTGTTTATAGAAAAAGATTTCAGTCTGCTCCTTTGACATTTTTACAGACTTTAAGTGTTACAAGTAAAAAATACAAATTAAGATAACAATACAACTTACTTAGGGTTGACAAATTGTCTTAGTCTTGTTAAAGTACAGGCATGTCTTGCACAAAAATCTTCCCCAATTTGTGAGAAGATTGCTTAACACGAATTCATGCCTGTTAACAAGACTAACCCCAAGTTTAAAATGATGGAAAGTAAAATTGATACACAAAGCTTGATAGAATTACAACTTTTGTACAATATAAGATTTACAAAGTTTAATGGTTACAGGTATCAAGTAAAGACAGTTTTTGTATCTGCTTCTTCCCGAAGAACATCCTTCAAGTGATCAAGAATTTCTAGTTCTTCTATAATAGGTGCTCCACTTAGATATTCTACAAGTTTTTGTCTTGCTGCCTTGGGATAACCACTATCTAGAAAATTTATTCTAAATCTAGAGAATCCACCAGCTTTGATGTTTAGAAATTTCCCTTCCTTAGAGATTCTGGTCTTCCTTTTGCCTTGAGCTCTTCTGATCTTTTTATTAACATCTCAATTTCTTTATCATACTTCCTCCTTCTCTCTACAGCTTCAACTTCATTCCTTTTTCTTGTTTCTTCCCTTTCAATCAACCACTCAACTATAACTGATCTCCGTAGTGTCCTTGTCCTTTAACAAACTTATTATTCTCTTAATTTCTGTGGGAGAGAGAAAATCCATTAGATCACTCCCAAGAAAGGTGAAGGAACCATCTCCATAGTAAATTCTAAATTCCCTAAGAGATATAACCCAGACTCTGACTATTTCCTCAGCAAGTTGTTGAAAATGATCTTCATCTGAGATGCACCAATTTAGAGGTAGGAAGTCAGATTGCTTGAAACAGTTCAATATGGCCCTTTCAGTGACTCCTCCTTTCTTTGTAAGTTTAACTTTCTTAGATTTTCTTCCAACAGATTTAAGATTGACTTTTAGTGAAGTTTTGGATAAAGATAGGGTTGTGATTTTCTTGAGATTTGTTTGGCTTGTGTTGATTGGAATCTTTAGGAAAGAGTTGGTTGTTTGTTTGTACAGAAATTTTGGCTTTGAGGTTTGAGGTGGTTTGATGTTTGAGATAGTTGATGTTATAGGTTGAGCTGAGGTTTGAGCTAGTTGTGTTTGGATTTTTAGGGTTTGGTGTGGTTCTGAACCATCATTACTTCTCTTACTCCTCCTTTCACTAGTTCTTTTCTTCTCATCATTCTTCTTATCATCCTCCTTTTTCTTCTCATCACTTTTGCTGCCAGATGGCTTAGTGGACTGACTTGGATTTGAGCCAGAAGGATTTTGATCATCTTTCTTCTGCTCATCATCACCCAAATCATCCTTATTGATTTAAGTTTTGGGCAAGTTGGCTTCAACATCATTCAAGTACCTCCTCAACAGCTTTATCATCTCAACATCATCATTATTCTTATTCTTCTTTGATTTTAAAGCAGTTTCCAGAATCATGATAAGCTTCTTGTTGGCCATGACACATTGTTTAGGGATTTGAAAATGTTTGAAATGTTTGGTGTTTGGACAGATGTATGCTATACCCTTGCTTGGCTGAAGATAAGCTTCAGGAAAAGCAGCCACTCGTGCATTCTTCAATTTAGTTAGCAGCAGGGTATCTTCATGAGTTACAACTCTGACTTTGTTGATCATAATGTCCAACTCAGATGCCCTCCTTGAGAAAAGATAATTGAGGGACACCTGCATACATCTGTGTATCCCTGAGTCATTGATATTGACCACAATCCTCTTTTGTAGAAAGTTGTCTTGATTCACCATGATCACCCTTAAGAAATTTATTGTCTTGTCTAGGGTCTTTTTGTATGAGAAGTGATTATCATTAAGATAAGCTTTTAAAGCCTTAAGCAATTCATCAAACTCTCTAATCAGACTTGGTCCTTCAGCAGCCCTAATAAGTCTCTTCATATAAAGATCCGCTTCTTGATTTGAATTATGTATAGCACCCTAGACTTGTTATGATGATCTGGATTGTGCTATCTTAGCCTCTATCTCCCCCTTAGTCTTGTTGGCAGGCATGAGAAGTGGAGTAGGAATCTCAGGCCTTATTTGTTCTGGAAGTGATGGTAGAGGAATTTTCATCTTTCCCATGGTGGCTCCCAAAGCAACTGAGTTTTGCATTTGGAGATGCTTGTGAGAATCCACCAGGGTCTAAATGTATGTTTGTTGGCTTTTGACCAGAGAAGTCAAAGCTTGAACTTGAGTGCTTAGAGAAGCATTGGAGGTTTCCAAGGAAGCTACTTGATCCTTGAGTGCTTGAATGTCGGAAGAGGAAGAGCTTGGAGCAGAGATATCAGTAGATTGGCCAAAGGTAGCTTGCACAAATTTCTGAATCTCATCCATAACCAAAGGAGGAGGAGTGTATCTTGTAGTGTGCATCTGATCCAACTTCAACCTTGGGTCATTAGATTTAGTGATATGATTCTGAACTTGATTGTGCAAGGCTACAAAAGAGTTCTTGAGTTGAGTTACACTTTTATCAACCCCACAGAGATCATACCTAGACATTTACTGTAAGAAGGTCTTGAATTGATTTTTGATCTCAGTTTGTGAAGGGATTATTTGGTCCATCTTTTCCCTGACCATCTTCATTATTTTGTCCTGATGACCATTTAATATTATTTATAGAGATTTTCCAA
The DNA here is from genome assembly GCF_009905375.1 of Apium graveolens. NCBI lineage: Eukaryota > Viridiplantae > Streptophyta > Magnoliopsida > Apiales > Apiaceae > Apium > Apium graveolens. The sequence continues at coordinate 208,691,786 of NC_133653.1, forward strand.
AGTTGTGGAAAGCCTTGGTTTGAGCCTTGTAGACCTCATTGATGGCATCATAGAATTCTTGTGGAGTGAGAGATCTTGCACTGCTTCCCAAGATAGTAATGTACTCTTCTCTGAATTTTGCTAACAAGTCATCCATCTCAATTGTGAAATCCTTGTCCAACCAAGCATCACAGTAGGCATCCTGACCAGCTTCATCCACAATCTTTGCCTGATTTTATTCCACATCAGCCTGGTAGAAGAGCATGATAGCTTAGTAATCTTGATTGGACATATTTGATGTGAGAAGGTGCTGTGAGATTTGAGCCAGGCCACCAAGTTGATCAACCCTAAGATCTTCAATTGTAGATGTTTGATTTTCAGTGTCTTAGAGCCATTGAGAGATGAAGTGTGATTGTTGAGGTAATAAGTTGAAGGTCCAGGTTTAGAAACACCTGTGACTAAAGTCACAGTTTTACTCACATATTACTCTATGGTTATGGCTAGTTGTTGTTCCACACTAGTTGTGGGAACCTCCAATTGAATTAGAGGGGATTTGGATGGGTTACTGCCATGTGCACCAGTCTCAAATCCTTGTGTGTCTTGCAACACACTGGCACTTGAATGTGCTATACTTGCCTCCCCTATGACAGGATCATTGGCAATTGTACTCCTAGCATCAACTACCAAAGCAATCTATGCTAGGGTTTTGAGGGGAGTTGTTCCTATATGAGGAACCTCCAATTGAATTGGAGAGGATTTAGGTAGCTCCCCCTCAGGAGTACTACCCCCAAACCTTACAGTATGTGAAGACTGATTTGCACATGAAGGTGCATTTGGTATCTTAATGGGGTCTTCAGTGAAAACTTATGAATCCCCTATATTTTTGATGGTGTCATCAAGGTCTACCCCAGCTAGTAGCCTCTCACCATCTAAATGAAATGTCTGGATGGTGCGCCAGGTTTATAGAACCAAGTCACTAGATTTTTCTTGCACTTGAGAATTAAATTCAAGTGTAGTTGGAAGAGAAGAAATTTTAGATATGAGAGATTGTTGCTCAGGTGTGAGTGTTGGCAGCTCCCCATGAATAGATGAGGGAGCTTCAAAAGATGTGCCCTCACAGTGTGTGCCATCATTGTTTCTCCTACCATACATTTGAATTGCTTCAGGTGCAGGCTGTCCAAACTTACTACTAGGTGCTTTTGCAACTACATCTTGTTGGGAGGATACAGAGGATGCTTGAGTGGTCAGCTCGATTTTCTTACTTCTTTTGGATCTCTTGACCAATGGTGACTCAGATTTGGCTATATCCTCACCACTCTCATCTATAACTGGTAAGGTTACCCCCTTTCTCTTCTTTTTACTCATCTCATCCTTTTGAGAAGATGAGGTGGTTGGTTTCCTAACTTCTACAGTTTTTGAAAGAATGGTTGCAGCTTGGGAAGATCCCTGTTGGTGTTCCTGTGCTTGTACTTCCACAGGTTCAGAAATCATAGTTGTGCTAGATTGTATGTTGGATCTCATGTCAGGCATAGGGTAAGGGTAAATCCTAAACCTCTCCAACATGAATGGAGTGATTATCCGACTTACATTTACCATATACTTTGTAGTAAGTGAGCCAAATATTATTTTGGACACTTGCTTATAATTGCCTATTTTTGTGCTATCTATACCATTCAGTAAGTGTATGTCTGCTACTTTATGATTTAAAGTGGACATAATAAATCTAGGAAAGAAAATTTCCTTACCTCTAGCTGACAGGGGCATTGTTAGCCTGGTTGTAAGTTCTTCCAGGATCAACAGACCAACATTCAAGTGTCTGTTGTGGGCAATTGAATACACCAGCTTTTGTACAACACTTGAAATGTTTTCATACCCTGTTTTCCTGCAAGTGAAGGCCATTACCACAGAATCAAAGATAAAGGACCACTCCTTCCTTAGATTGGTCCTGTTTAAGCTTGACAGGTTGATATTTCCACCATAATTGATGAAGTCTATAAACTCAGTCAGCTCATCAAAAGTTGGTACATCCACCATATTTTCAGTTGGCAACCCCAAAGCTCTATTCACATCTTGGTCATTAAACTCCACCAGTTGGCCTCCAATTGTGCATGTCACCACCATAGAAAGAGAGTTGTCATTCATATCAGTCCTCACTACTATTATAGTCCAGAATTCATGTAGCACATCTAGATACAGGACTGGATTTGCAGTCAAAGCTCCTGCAAGATAAGAATCAGCCAAAAGTTTCACAAACCCCTTGAAACTGTTAGGAGCTTGGTTTGTATCAGTAAAAGTGAGGTAATTGGTTCCTTTCTCTGGAATAGAGGCTCTTGCAACATTGAGTGTCATTGTTGATTGATGAGAATGAATGGGTAAGAAATGTTTTTGAGAAAGGAGTAAAACTGAGAGAGAAATCGGTTTTTGCTTGAAAGGCTAGGTTACTTGAGATCTCGAAAATTGTAAGTATGTATATGTCTCGAGAAGTTTGAGTATTTATAGTAAAAGCAAATGACTTGTCGAGAACTCAAAAATAGACGTTTGGAATTTGTCTATCGAGAAGTCATTTTTGGAAATAAAAGACATATCGAGAAGTCATTTTAAATTACTCTTATAGAGAACTAAAAGTTGACTTATCGAGATGTCAAATAAATACCATGTTTGTCCAAAAATGGACTGAATTAATTTCAACTTTTATTTGAATAAATTCAAAATAAAATTAGAATAAATTTTCCAAAAGTATTTTACCAAAATAATTTATTAAATTAAATTATTTCAGTTCTGAGTTATTGGTAAGTCAAAACTTGTACCTGTAGAGAACTCTGTGAATTAACACTACTAGAGAACTCTACAAGAACTTATCGAGCAGTTTACTTCTCATTTGAAAATTTCCAAGTTAAATTTTGAATTTTAAAAAATAAATATGCAGAGATTTATGAAATATTTATAATTCATATATCAGTTAATTCCAATTTAAATCAAATAAAGATTAATTTATTAGAATTAATCTGCTGCAAAACATTAGCTGAATTCTTTCCTTAGGATGAAGAATTAAGAATTCCAATTTCACCTACAAGTCTAGTGAAAGTTGCTTCATCCAAAGGTTTAGTAAAAATGTCAGCTAATTATTTTTTTTGTTGGAACAAAAATGAGCCCAATGGTACCATTTGTAGCATGTTCTCTAATAAAATGGTACCTTACATCAATGTGCTTTGTTCTAGAATGATTAACGGGATTAGCCACTATAGATATAGCACTAGTATTGTCACACATGATAGGAATTTTATGTAACACTAGGCCATAATCCATTAGCTGATTTCTAATCCAAAGCACTTGAGCACAACAACTCCCTATAGCTATATATCCAGCCTCAGTTGTAGAAGTTGATACAGATTGTTGTTTCTTGCTATACCAGGATACAAGTCTTTGTCCAAGAAATTGACAGCTTCCACTAGTACTCTTCCTGTCAACCCTGCTTCCAGCAACGTCTGCATCTGTGTAACCAACAGCTTCAAAACCAGTTCCCTTAGGATACCATAATCCCAAGTTTGGAGTTCCCTTTAAATATCTGAAAATCCTCTTTACAGCCATCAAATGTGAATCTTTTGGATTGGCTTGAAATCATGCACATATACATGTTGCAAACATGATGTCTAGTCTACTTGCAGTTAAGTAAAGCAATGATCCAATCATCCCTCTATAGCTTGAAATATCTACACTCTTGCCCTTTTTATCTTCTTTCAGCTTTGTTGCAGTAGACATAGGTGTAGATGCAGGTGAACAATCAACCATACCAAACTTTTTAATAAATCTTTGGCATATTTAGCTTGGCTGATGAAGATCACATCACTTCTTTGACTAACTTGAAGTCCAAGAAAATAACTCAGTTCTCCCATCATACTCATTTCATATTCACTTTGCATAAGCTTAGAGAATCTTTGGCAAAGCTTCCCATTTGTAGAACCAAAGATGATATCATCCACAGATCTGAACTAGGATCATATCCTTACCATGTTTCGTGTAGAAGAGAGTCTTGTCTATGGTACCTCTAGTAAAACCATGCTTCAATAGGAATTTTGACAGTGTGTCATACCAAGCTCTAGGTGCCTGATTTAGTCCATATAGAGCCTTGAGTAACTTGTACACAAAATTTTGGAAATTCTGGATCTTCAAAGCCAGGTGACCGTTGCACATAAACTTCTTCTTCTAGCTCACCATTCAGGAAGGCACTCTTGACATCCTTTTGATACACTTTAAAATTTGAGTGTGCAGCAAATGCTAGAAAAATCCTTATTACTTCAAGTCTTGCAACTGGAGCAAAAGTTTCATCATAATCAATTCCTTCTTCTTGTGAGTAGCCTTTTGCAACCAACCTTGCTTTGTTTCTGGTAACTACACCATTTTCATCCATTTTGTTCCTGAACACCCATTTTGTTCCAATTATACTTCTATTCTTGGTGCAGGAACCAGTTCCCAAACTTTCTTTCTCTCAAACTGATTCATCTCTTCCTGCATGGAATATATCCAATCAGGATCCAGTAGGGCTTCATCAATTTTCTTAGGTTCTACTTGAGACAGAAAACATGCATGTAGGCACTCATTAGCAGTTGCACTTCTAGTCCTCACACCAGCAGTAGGATCACCAATTATTGCTTCTCTAGTGTGACTTCTATCCCACTTTCTTGTATGAGTTTGTTGACTTGTGCCTTCATTATTTTCTTAATTATTGGTATGACTTTTAGATCCTTCTTCTCTTTCTCCCCCTGAGTTTGTGCTATCAAATTCAGGTGTTTGAGATGAGCTTCCATTCCAATTATTTTCTTGTTCAGTAGTCCCTTCATTTAATATCTGTTGTGCATCAACTTCATCTTTACCATCAGAATCACTATCAATGTTGAGGTTTTCAAATACAAAGGCTTCAGCTTTATTATCATCAAGGCATTCCAAGCCTGGACACTTGTCATCATCAAAAGTCACATCTGTGCTTTCCATAATCTTCTTCTGATCCATCACATAAACTTTGTAGGTTGTTCTTTCCAATGAATATCCCAGAAAAATTGATTTAAAGACTTTTGAGTTAAATTTTCCTATATATTCAGAGTTATCTTTCAAAATGTAACACTTGCTTCCAAACACATGAAGATGCTTTACATTAGGCTTTTTTAGACATGATTGAGTAAGGTGATTTGCCATGTGCCTTGTTAATAAAATATATATTCTTAGTGTAACATGCAGTGTTAACAGCCTCTTCCCAGAAACTTGTTGGCAACTTGGCATCTTGCAGCATTGTTCTAGCAGCTTCAACTAATGTTCTGTTCTTTCTTTCAACTACTCCATTTTGTTGAGGTGTTCTAGCAGCTGAGAATTCTTGAACAATGCCTTTACTTTTGCATAATTCACTCAATGTTGCATTTCTGAATTCTGTTCCATTATCAGTTCTCAATATTTTTACAAAATTATGATCTTTAACCTATTTTTATATCTTCTTTATGTGTTCAATTATGATGTGTGGAGGTTCATCCTTAGAGTGCATGAACTCTACCCAAGTATATCTTGAGAAATCATCGACCATCACAAGTGCATATTTGTTCCTTGAAATTGATAAGACATTTACTGGCCCAAACAAGTCCATATGAATAAGCTGCAATGGTGCACTTATAGAGTTCACAATTTTTGACTTCTGACTTGATATTTTCATTTTCCCTTTTTGACAAGCTTCACAGACTTCAACTTGAGCAAATTCCAGTTTAGTATGTCTCTTACTAACTCCTCTTTGACCAAGGTGTTAATTGCCTTGGAATTCAAGTGAGACAGCTTCTTATACCATAGCTTGCTTTGTTCTTCTCATGCCTTGGTGTAGAAGCAACAAATTCCATCCTTATTTGTTGAGTCTAGGTCTGCAACAAACAAGCTTCCTGTTAGGAATATGTTGTGAACTTGATGATAAGTCAAACAAAACACCTTAGTAGATTTAACTTAGTGGAATTTGTAGCTCTTAATGGATGATCTAATATAGTCCCGACGGATGAACTTTATAGTCCCGACGGATGACAATTTGACATTCATCGAGGGTGTAGCTTATGTAACAAATAAGTACCGTAGCTCATTTCTGCAAACAACATGTTTTGGTCTGGTAGATTGTGTAGGGTTCTCTAAGTAATGTTGACTACTAGATTGATATGCAGAATAGGTTGACTAATTATAAATATGAGATGTCTTGTAATTCTGTATAAGTGAAATAGAGTCAAGTGGTAGATAGACTCCCGATGGATGATCTACAAGACTCCCGACGGATAATCAACAAAGCTCCCAACGGATGACCAACATAGTCCCGACAGATGATCAAATGCAAAATAGCTTTTGATAGTGACAACACAATCACATGCGTTGGGTGTTTACAAATGGAATGTGGAAGCCTGTTAAGCAGGATTTTGAGAACAAAGAAACATTTTCATTTCCATGCAAATGCGAAGATATTCAAAGATGCTGGAATAGAGTAGTGAGAAAGCATGGAGTTATACTAGATATATTTTGTTTTATTATCTTGTCTTACTATCATGTAACTTGGTGATATATAAACCAAGAGTAGCAAGTAGAACACTTAACAAAACAAGTTTATTTTCAGAGAAACATATCAAGCTGTATTCTGCAAGAATTTTCTGTAGTTGGTTTGTGAAGGGTTTTTAGCACATAAACGCAACAAAAACGTAAATTTAAATCTTAAAAAAACTGAAACCCTCCGCAGGATCCATGCGAAAAATAATATTTAATTCGTAGTTCAGTATTTTTACCTTAAGAAGCTTTGCGTTAATGGAAAGATGGAGGTCTTTAATAGCGATCCAAGAATGATGAACAGAAATCCCTAGCAGCTGCTCCTCAAGTGTGAAGCACTCCACCGGTATCCACCAAGAGTACAATGTGATGGAGGAGGAAGAGGTTGGGAGAATTAGTTGCCTCCCTCTTGTTCTACTTTAGAATTAGGGTTAATTATTTGGGTTGAGGCAAATAGGGTTTATAATAGTATATTTATAGGCAAAATTTTCAGCTGAAAATTTTCCATAAAATATTATTATTATTTACCCTTTAATTGATTATTCTTATTAACCAATTAACTAATAATTAAAACACCTTTTAATCATTAATCCCTTTTCTAATCACTTTAGAAAAATAATTCTCTCACTTGATTTAATTTCCAAAATTAAATTCTTAATTAATAATATTAAGAATTAATTAAATCTTATTTAATCAATTAATAAATTTGCTAATTAATTATTTATTTCACAAATAAATAATTACAAGCCATTATTAATTAATTCCTCCACCATTAAATCATTCTCTTTTATGGTGTGACCCTGTAGGTTCAATATTAAGCCGGTAGTAGAAATAAATAATAATAAAACTATTTTATCATTATTTATATGAATTCTCTAATTCATTAAATATGATTAATTAATAAATTAATCATATTTATTCTACATCGTGAGGGATACTTCTCAGCATATCGCGACTATCCGGATAATACAAATTCACTATTTAGAATACCAAGAACCTATTCAGTGAGTAGTTACCGTACAATCAATTCCTTCTACCCTGCAATGTCACGATTAAGTACAAGGCATGGAACTTGTGTGAAGTCTATCTTATTTAATCATTTGCTTTCCCATTCACTATGCTTAGTTCTATTTAATGTAAATTAGAAACTCCTTTCTAATTTTATTCACTCTGGCCAGAGATTCCTGAACTAGCATAACTGGATCAGCATTAAACATTCTCTTCCTTCACTGGAAGGGGTAGATCCTTTATTGATCATACACTATCTTCGTGTACAAATTCCTATACCCAGTAGAGCCCTTATAATTGTCCCTGGAGACTAAGAACTAAACGAAAGCATAGTTCAGTGTACACAAGATGACTATGATGACCTCAAATCTAAGGATACTTGTACAACTATCACTATGTGAACAACTGCTGACACGTGAGTGAACTTCATCAGTTGTTCAGGTGTGTGAGTCATGTTCAGTGAACTTATTCTATAATAAGCACCTATATACTAGCTATAGTGTCACCACACAAATGTCTCTGAGAACAGACATCCTTCATAATGAAGCAAGCATAGTATGTACCGATCTTTGCGGATTACTAATTACCAGTTAGTAATCCTACGACCAGGAAATATTTAAGTTTAGAGTTATCATCTTTTAGGTCTCATTATTATGATCTCATCATAATCCATAAAAAGCTTTACTCTAAACTACGGTATATCTTATTTAAACACTTAAATAGATAAAGCCCGCAATAAAACCAAAACAAGTCTTTTATTAATATCAATGAAATCAAAATAGATTACATAAAAGTTATTCATAAATCATCATACATGATTGGACTTAGGACACATCTCTTTCAATCTCCCACTTGTACTAAAGCCAATCACTCTGGTATCTAATACCCATCTTGTCTTTATGACGATCAAATTGACTTTGAGAAAGTAGCTTTGTGAGTGGGTCTGCTACGTTGTTATGTGTGTCAACTCTCTTGACGTCTCCTCTTTCAATATAATATAAGAAATGTTACCGCGCTCCCACTAACCCTTTTATAGACACATGGTTCATCTATGTTTTTGATAAAACCAAACTCTTTGGTTGTCTCATCAAAACGGATGTTCCATCTACGAGAGGCTTGCTTTAAACCATATATGGTTTGCAGCAACTTACACACTAGGTGTTCATTTCCCTTGGAAAGAAAACCCTCTGGCTGTGTTATATACACTTCGTCTTCAAGTTTCCCATTGAGGAAGGCCGTTTTCACGTCCATTTGCTAGATCTCATAGTCGTAGTAAGCAGCAATCGCAAGCAAAATCCGAATTGATTTTAACAGGGCTACATACAAAAAAGTTTCATCAAAGTCAATCCCTTGCCTTTGTCTGAATCCTTTTGCCATGAGCCTGGCCTTATAGGTCTCCACCTGCCCACCTGCTCATCTGCTCCAATCTTTCTTTTGTATACCCACTTGCACCCAATAGGCTTAACACCTTCAGGCACCTCAACCAGAGTCCATACTTGGTTGGTATACATAGATTCCATCTCGGATTTCATGGCACTATGCCATTTCTCTGAGTCAACACTACTCATAGCCTCATTATAGGTCATAGGGTCGTCATCATCAATGATTGATAACTCATTGTCATTCTCAATGACAAAGCCATAATACCTCTCAGGTTGGCGAGCCACTCTCCCTGACCTACGAATGGGCTGTTCCACAGAAGGTTGTTCAGTCTGAACAGGTGTTTCCACTTGATCCGTAGTAGTTTGTGCTTCTTGAACTTCATCAAGTTCCATTTTGCTCCCACTGTTTCCTTCAAGGATAAACTGCTTTTCCAAGAAGGTAGCATTTCTGGAGACAAACACCTGATGATCGGTGTAAAAGTAATACCCTAAAGTCTCTTTAGGATATCCCACAAAATTACGTTTTACGGATCGAGATTCCAGCTTATCTGGGTTAACTTTCTTGACATAAGCTGGACATCCCCAAATCTTAACATGTTTAAGACTCGGTTTCCTTTCTTTCCATATCTCATATGGAGTTTGAGGAACAGATTTGGAAGGCACCTTATTCAGTAAATATACTGAGGTTTCCAATGCATAACCCCACAGGAATACTAGAAGATTCGCATAGCTCATCATGGACCGAACCATGTCTAACAAAGTTCGATTTCTCCTTTCAGATACCTCATTCAACTGTGGAGTATATGGAGGAGTCCACTGGGAGACTATACCATTTTCTTTGAGATAAGCTAGAAACTCTCCATTCAAGTATTCACCACCTCAATCTGATCGAAGAGTTATAATACTATGTTTAGTTTGTTTCTCCACTTCATACTTATATTCTTTGAACTTTTCAAAGGCTTCAGACTTGTGTTTCATCAAATACACATATCTGAATCTAGATTGATCATCTATGAAAGCAATGAAGTATGAAAATCCACCCATGGCTTGTGTAGACATTGGTCCACATACATCTGTGTGTACCAATCCTAGCAAATCTGCGGCCCTCTCTCCATGTCCACTAAATGGAGATTTGGTCATTTTACCCAATAGACAAGACTCGCATGTAGGATATGATTCAAAATCAAAGGGGTGAAGTAACCCTTCCTTATGCAATGTCCGCAATCTATTTTCACTAATATGACCAAGTCTGCAGTGCCACAAGAAAGTGAGATTTTCATCATCCCTTTTTCTTTTATTAGTATATTCAATTTGTAGTAAATTATGCTCTACGTCACATACATACGGACCATTGTTTAAAATACCACTTCCATAAAGAACGTTATCTCTAAGAATTGAACATTTATTATTCTGAATAACAAACGAAAATCCAGCCAAGTCTAACATGGAATAGAAATAATATTCCTCACAATCGAGGGAACAAAATAACAATTATTTAGAACAATAGTCTAGTCCGTAGGCATATGTAAATGAAATGATCCTACAGCTTCAGCAGCAGCTCTTGCTCCATTTCCCATCCGTAGAATCACCTCCTCTTCTTTAAAAGTCCTACTTCTCCTTAGTCCCTGCAACGAATTGCAAATATGAGAACCACAGGTGGTATCTAATACCCAAGTAGAAATTTGACTTAGTGACATATTAACTTCGATCATGAACATACCTGAATCAGAAGCGGTAGTCTCACTACCCTTCTTCTTCTTCAATTCTACAAGGTAAACCTTGTAGTTCCTCTTTCAGTGCCCCACCTTGTTACAGTGAAAGCAAACAGCTTTGCTCTTGGGGTCTTCAGCTTTTGGTGGAACCGGCTTTTTCTCACCTACTTTCTTCTTCTTGGAAGGGTTCTTCTTCCTTTTCTTAGGATTGGAACCTTTACCAATTAGAAGAACAGAACTCTTTTTAGGGGGAAAATTCGATTCCGCAGTCTTCAACATGTTATGGAGTTCAGGCAGGCTGACATCCAGCTTATTCATGTGAAAGTTCATAACAAACTGCGAGAACGAACTCAGAAATGATTGCAAGACCAAGTCTTGGCTCAGCTCCACATCCATGGCAAAACCAAGTTGTCCAAGATGTTCAATCAAATTGATCATCTTAAGTACATCGTCATTCACAGATAATCCCTCAGACATCCTACAACCGAACAGTTCCTTCGATATCTCATATCGAGCTGTCCTCTCTGCCACATCATACAACTCTTGTAAATGCATAAGGATAGTGTGAGCATCCATATGCTCATGTTACTTTTGTAGGTCAATGCTCATGGAAGCTAGCATGATGCATTGAGCAACATTTGCATCATCTATCCACTTATAATACACAACATGTTCATCATTATGTGCATCGCTAGCAGGTTCAGTAGGCTTAGGTGAGTCAAGCATATATTCCAGCTTCTCAACCCTGAGAACAATTCTCACGTTTCGAAGCCAGTCAGCAAAATTAGGACCAGTCAACTTGTGAGCATCTAGTATACTCCGGAGTGATAGTGCAGAAGACATAACGAATATAGTAAATCTGTAAATGATGAACACATAACAACACTTAGCAAATATTCAATTTCATTTCAAAACACTATATGAATCGGGTCTTTATTCAAAAGTGGCTCCCACTAGTTTATCTAATTTATAAACCCCTAAGTGAAAATTAAGCATTCATAATGCTAGTGGGAATAGGGATCCTACATTCCATCACACAACCTCGGCTGTAGCACGAAACATCATGTGATGTTCAATAGGCAGACAACTCTTGTCAATTACATCTTATGTTATTCCCTAATAAAACTTTAGCCTCTTGAATAATTGAGTCACGGCTGTAGCACGACAAACTCAATATTCTAAGTCAAGTCTAACCCAACATTTCGTACAATTGAATCAGTCTCCAACGGCCCACGGCTATAGCACGTAACGACCTTTAGATTCTAATTCAATGTACACATCTCTATGTAATAGACAAGTATTTCTTATTTCGAAATCAAAGCCCTCGGCTGTAGCACGAAATGACAATGAATTAAAAATAAGAACCACTTTCTACCATATTGGAAGGCTATGATCGACAGAAGCCCGTTGTGTCATTGGACAATTACTACTTGATATTATTTAATTTTAGAGGGATTATATTATGTTATAATCATAATCATATTATAAAAAGATTCTTCCTTTTAAATTAAATATTTCAAATCAATAATCGATAATCAGATGATTCCCAGATCGGGGGAGCATTGTCAAGAGGCGTCACTTAATACCCCTTTCTTACAGATAAAAATCTGCTTTTGACAGAATCATCCTTTCTCTCAATATTGAAAATTCATATTTAATTACGTGTTTCATAAACACAAGAATCTCATGATTGTATTCATAATATTATTGTTAAGGCAAGAAATGATTTATATTCTAGATTTTCTAGAGCACACCTTATATTGATTTAAGTTCACCTAAATCTATCATCGCATGGTAAACATAGGCATATATCTCATATATAAAATTAAATAAACAAGTAAATGTAAAGTGCAATAAAGTAAATGTGTTTGGTTATGGCCCCATCCTATGTGATCTTTATCAAGCTCATGATAAAGATCAAGGTCAATCTAATATGGTGATGGAAATAAATACAACTACTTATTACATAAGTCTTCTTCTTTGTTTTAACTTCTTGTATGCCTCGTCTTCTTCTTTGTATCACCTCCATTGGATAGCCTTCTTGAGTCTTCAATTACATTACATTATTGAAAGTAAAACTAATCTAATGAACTTACAAGAATAACTCGAGTTACATTCGAGATTTATGATTATAAAGATTGACGGTATGCAAGTTGTATTTAAAACCAAAACCAAAACCATTACACCAAGGTCGAAAGGCCATAACCATCCACCATGCTCATACAACACATAAAAGCATGTTAAAACATATAATCTGATCTTAACATATCATATTATCCATGATCTAATCATAAAAAAAATATGACAAAAATCAGAAAACTCAAAATCAAATCAGAATCAAATCAGAAAAACAAGAATCACCGTTTACGGGCAATAAATGACGTCAAACGCCTTACAGACGTGTCGTTGATAGCTTTAGCTATAAGTTTTGTTCAGACGCTCATTTACCTATGGAATAGGGTATTCGTTTGCGTAAATCAGACACGAGACCCAGATTTCAGCAAATCTGCAGCAGCCAATTCAGAATCCATATCTAATATGATTCTCATAATTAGAACAAACATAAATCATGTATATATCAGTATATATACAGATTACATAATCATCTAATGATTATACAACTCACGTGAATATCATATATTCAAAACCATACATATATAAGCATATTATATCAATATCAAATCATGGCGAATCACGTACATGCTCATATATCGAAAATAGTTAAACACATAAACGAATTAAAAACTTTTCACAAGTAGCTCTGATGCCATTGAAGGGGTTTTAGCACATAAATGCAACAAAAACATAAATTTAAATCTTAAAAAAAACTGAAACCCTCCGCAGGATCCATGCGAAAAATAATATTTAATTCGTAGTTCAGTATTTTTACCTTAAGAAGCTTTACGTTAATGGAAAGATGGAGGTCTTTAATAGCGATCCAAGAACGATGAACGGAAATCCCTAGTAGCTGCTCCTCAAGTGTGAAGCACTCCACCGGTATCCACCAAGAGTACAATGTGATGGAGGAGGAAGAGGTTGAGAGAATTAGTTGCCTCCCTCTTGTTCTACTTTAGAATTAGGGTTAATTATTTGGGTTGAGGCAAATAGGGTTTATAATAGTATATTTATAGTAAAAAATTTCAGCTGAAAATTTTCCATAATATATTATTATTATTAACCCTTCAATTGTTTATTCTTATTAACCAATTAACTAATAATCAAAACACCTTTTAATCATTAATCCCTTTTCTAAACACTTTAGAAAAATAATTCTCTCACTTGATTTAATTTCCAAAATTAAATTCTTAATTAATAATATCAAGAATTAATTAAATCTTATTTAATCAATTATTAAATCTGCTAATTAATTATTTATTTCACAAATAAATAATTACCAGCCATTATTAATTAATTCCTCCAACATTAAATCATTCTCTTTTATGGTGTGACCCTGTAGGTTCAATATTAAGCCGGTAGTAGAAATAAATAATAATAAAACTATTTTATCATTATTTATATAAATTCTCTAATTCATTAAATATGATTAATTAATAAATTAATCATATTTATTCTACATCGTGAGGGATACTTCTCAGCATATCGCGACTATCCGGATAATACGAATTTACTGCTTAGAATACCAAGAACCTATTCAGTGAGTAGTTACCGTACAATCAATTCCTTCTACCCTGCAATGTCACAATTAAATACAAAGCATGGAACTTGTGTCAAGCCTATCTTATTTAATCATTTGCTTTCCCATTCACTATGCTTAGTTCTATTTAATGTAAATTAGAAACTCCTTTCTAATTTCATTCACTCTGGCCAGAGATTCCTGAACTAGCATAAGTGGATCAGCATTGAACATTCTCTTCCTTCACTGGAAGGGGTAGATCCTTTATTGATCATACACTATCTTCGTGTACAAATTCCTATACCCAGTAGAGCCCTTATAATTGTCCCTGGAGACTAAGAACTAAACCAAAGCATAGTTCAGTGTACACAAGATGACTATGATGACCTCAAGTCTAAGGATACTTGTACAACTATCACTATGTGAACAACTGCTGACACATGAGTGAACTCCATCAGTTGTTCAGCTGTGTGAGTCATGTTCAGTGAACTTATTCTATAATAAGCACCTACATACTAGCTATAGTGTCACCACACAAATGTCTATGAGAACAGACATCCTTCATAATGAAGCAAGCATAGTATATACCGATCTTTGCGGATTACTAATTACCAGTTAGTAATCCTATGACCAGGAAATATTTAAGTTTAGAGTTATCATCTTTTAGGTCTCATTATTATGATCTCATCATAATCCATAAAAAGCTTTACTCTAAACTATTATATATCTTATTTAAACACTTAAATAGATAAAGCCCGCAATAAAACCAAAACAAGTCTTTGATTAATATCAATGAAATCAAAACAAATTACATAAAAGTTATTCCTAAATCATCATACATGATTGGACTTAGGACACATCTCTTTCAGTTTGTTCAACTTGTAAAGTAGCTGTGAGTTATTCAAAGCCTAATAGAGTTCTCATTCTGATATATATATATACATATACATATATATATATAGTGGATACATTCAAATCCACCAAAAAGTTTTAAAGCCTTGTGTTTTATTACTTAGTGTTTTGATTTCAATTATCTTTCTATTCCGCACTTCAGCAAATCAAACACCGTTATATGTATTAAATTAGAATATTTTTAAAACCAAGAAAAGAAGCCAGAATTACATTCAACCCCCCTTCTGTAATTCTTGTTATATTATTAGGGAATAACAATTGGTATCAGAGCAAGCTTTTGAAATACAAAGAGTTTAAAGATCACAACAAACAACAAGATGAACAAAAAGGATGTTGGAGTTAAAGTTCCATTTCTGGACAAAGACAACTCTCACCACTGGAAGGTGAAGATTCACCCACGTCTTCTTTCCCAAGATGAGGCCTATGTGGACTGCATAGAGAGAGGTCCTCATGTACCTATGAGAGCTGTAACTGGCAATGAACCATCATATCCATAACCTAGGCATGAATGGTCAGACCCTGATATTGAGAAAGTCAGGAAGGATAAGAAGGCCATGAAAATTTTGTTCAATGGTGTTGATGGTTATATATTTGACAACATCATTAACTATAAAATAACCAAAGAGGTTTGGGACACAATACAGATTATCTGTGATGGTACTGAGCAAGTAAGGGACAACAAGATGCAACTCCTGATTCAGCAATATGAGCATTTCCACTGTGAAGAAAGTGAGTCACTCACTGATATAATTAGTAGATTTCAAAAGCTACTAAATGCTCTAAAGCTGCATGGAAGAGCCTATCAAACAAAAGACTCTAACTGCAAGTTCCTTAGATCTCTCCCAAAAGAGTGGAAGCCAATGACAGTCTTATTGAGAAATTCATAGGATTATAAGGAGTTCACCTTGGAGAGACTGTATGGCATCCTGAAAACTTATGAGCTTCAAATAGAGCAAGATGAAAGGATGGAGAAGGGAAGGAAGAAAGGTGAATCCATAGCACTAATTGCTGAGTTGGAAAAGGAGAAAGAGATGAAGGTGGAACCTGTTGAGTCTATATCAAAAGTCTGTGAAAGCATGGGTAAAGGGATGGTAACTGAGAATGAAGATCAGTTGAGCCAATATGACATGGATGATATTGATGAACATCTAGTATTTTTATCCAGGAGATTTTTCAAGCTCAAATTCAAGAAGAATTTTGGAGTAGCCAAGCCAAATAGAAACATGGTTGATAAGTCAAAATTCAAGTGTTTCAAATGTGGCGTGGCGGGTCATTTTGCAAATGAATGTCGAAAGTTTGATTCCAGCAAAAAGAAGTTTGAGATTTTTGATTATACAGAAATACTTTGAGTTGCTCAAGCAAAAGGAAAGGGCTTTCATCACACAGGAGAATGACTGGGCTGCAGATGGAATGGATGAAGATGAAGATACAAGCTATGTCAACCTAGCCCTGATGGCAAAATCAGATGAAACAGAGACCAGTTCTTCAAGCAATCAGGTAATCACCACTAACCTAGCATATTTATCTAAATCTGAGTGTAATAATGCAATAAATGACATGTCTACAGAATTGTATCACCTGCGTGTTACACTTAAGTCCCTCACTAAGGAAAATGCTAAAATTAAAGAAAACAACCTGTTTTTAAGTGAGAGGAATAATGTGCTAGAGTTTCAGTTTATTGAATTTTAAAAATTGAGAATTGAGTGTAAGATTGCTAAGGATGAATTAACTGAGTCCTTGAAGAAAGAAGAAATTTTAAAGAAGCAGCTTGAACGAGAACAGAAAGTGATTAAGGCATGAAAATCATCTAGAGATGTTCATGCTCAAATCACTAAAGTTCAAGGTATTGAGTCCTTTTGTGATGCAGCTTGGAAGAAGAGTAAAGAAAAGCTTGAGTCCAATTTGGTTGAAGGATTGTTGACAGATGTGGACTCGACGGATGATGAAAATCATCCATCGAATAATTAAAAGGATTATCCTTCGAGAAACAAGGATCCACATCCGTCGGTTGTGAGTAAACCAGTTAGCAAAGCTAAGCTAGCTAAGTTAAATGAGAAATATGGATTAGTTTTTAATAACTTTATTCCAGGAGAATCGAGTCAAGTTAGAAAAGAAAAGAAAGTTAATGTTGGGCATCTGTCAATCAAGCAATTGAATGACAGATTAGAAAAGATTGAGGTTAAAACAGAAGCTGAAAAGAAAAATAATAGAATGGGAAAGTAGGAATTAACAAAAATAATAATTACACACCTCATAAATACGCACCAAGAAAATTATGTGTTAAGTGTGGTAGTGTTAATCATTTTTCTGTTAATTGCAAGCTTTCCATGCCTACTCCCATGTCTGCACCCTCTGCTTTTCCCAACATGCCTACCATGCCTATGAACGCTATGTCTACTCAGAATATGAATGCACAATTTGCTAATATGCCATTTGCACCTAATTCTTATTATGCTGCATTTAGTATGCCTCAAATGCCATTTAGCATGCCTTACTGGAATAACATGTTTGCAAATAGCATGTCTTTTCATGTAAACCAAAATGTGCATGATAATTCTGTTTTAATGTCTGGTTTCAAAGGTTCAACTCAAATGACTAAGGATGAATCTGAAATTCTCAACTCAAATGAAATCAAACCTAAGAAACCAAAGAAGAAATCTAACAAGGTAGGACCCAAGGAAACTTGGGTACCAAAATCAACTTGATTTGATTTTGATGTGTGCAGGGAAATTGAAAGAATATCTGGTATCTGGATAGTGGTTGCTCAAGGCACATGATTGGAGATTCTACCCTGCTCACTGAGTTCAAGGAAAGAGCTGGCCCAAGTATTACTTTTGGAGATGACAGCAAGGGTTATACTGTGGGATATGGCTTGATTTTAAAGGACAATATCATCATTGAAGAGGTTGCCCTAGTGGATGGTCTCAAGCATAATTTGTTGAGTATCAGCCAGCTTTGTGATAAGGGCAACTCAGTTACCTTCAATTCAGAAGCCTGTGTTGTGACAAACAAAAAGAGCAACAAAGGTTTCTTACTGGAGTGAGAAAAGGAAATGTGTACCTAGCTGAATTCAACTCATCAAATGCAGAATCAGTCACTTGTCTTCTCATTAAGGCAAGTCAAGATGAAAGTTGGCTATGGCACAAGAAGTTGTCCCATCTAAACTTCAAAACCATGAATGTGCTTGTCAAGAAAGAATTGGTTAGAGGTATTCCTCAAGTGGAGTTTAGTAAGGATGGATTGTGTGATGCCTGCCAGAAAGGAAAGCAGATCAAAGCATCATTCATAAAGATGCTTGATTCAACAATTGAAGAACCTTTACAACTATTGCACATCGATTTGTTTGGACCAGTCAATATGTTGTCCATCTCAAGGAAAATATATTGCCTAGTAATTGTAGATGATTTCTCAAAGTTCTCTTGGACACATTTTCTAAAGTCCAAAGATGAAGCTAGTGAAATCATCATCAATCACATAAGGCAAGTCAACAATCATCCTGACTTCAAAGTGAGAAGAATCAAGAGTGACAATGGAACTGAGTTCAAGAACTCTGTGCTGAGATCATTTTGTGAAGAGAATGGAATTATGCATGAGTTTTCTGCAGCTAGAACTCCTCAACAAAATGGAGTGGTAGAGAGGAAAAACGGATCTCTAATTGAAGCTGCAAGGACAATGCTTGAAGAATCAAAGTTACCAACATATTTTTGGGCTGAAGCTGTGAATACTGCATGCTACACTCAGAATATTTCTTTGGTTAATCAAGCCAAATGCATGACTCCTTATCAGTTGTTCAAGAATAGGAAGCCAACTCTAAATTTTCTTCATGTCTTTGGCTGCAAATGTTATATCTTAAGGAATCAAACTAATCAACATGGGAAGTTTGATGCCAAAGCAGATGAAGGAGTTTTTGTTGGATATGTTGTTGGAAAGGCTGTGGCGCCCTCCAAACCTAGGTCAGAAGTTTGGGGTCCACACACACACACCTTATTTATAACCTGCTTATAGCAATAATAAAGATAATAATAATATGCAGTGACCCTACTTACCAACTACCACGGATCACAACAGGTTAAAGTATGCACACAAGCCACACACACTTATATTAAAAAAGTCCAAATCCCAAATATTCAAACTTAGAACTGAATATTAAACATTATTACAAACTTTTACAAACTTAAACTATCTCAAAAGCTGTCAGCTAGCTTAACTCGATCAACCTAGACCCCTAGCTCTCGCACTGGATTGGGGATCCTCGCTACCAACTGGTTCCTTCTTAACTGGAAAAGACCATAAACAACATCGCACAAATGAGCTAACTAGCTCAGTAAGTCACAATGACAAGACTGAGAATAATGATCATCAAGTGAAAAAGGTTAAGGTATCTAGTGAACAATGATTAATGATTTAGAATTGGATATTATATTTTTATTTTTAAAACAAAGGTTAGGCTGCTGATCAGTCACGCACTATCCCCGAGCAAGGCACACAACTCTGCTCTAATTATTGGATCCAAAGCACACATTGGCCTAACTTGACCACCAATCTGGTCTGACCACGAATCTGGTCCATAATTTTATAAAACAATCCAATTCAAACATAATAACAAAATAAATAATGTAAAGCAGTAAACAAAATCATAAGCAACATCGGATGCCCAATAATGAGATGGTTCCAATTTTCATAAATGAAATATGGCTATCAAATGGTGAAAGAAATGGATAACAAAAGAACCAAAGTTTGAAGGTTATAAGGATTTGGTCTTTTAGAGCGTAAGGTACAAGGGTTTGAATATGTAAGCAATCTAATTCAGTGTTTGGTATTTAGTTTGCATGTATTTGTGGAGTAGTATCGTATATCTGTGGTTCGTATTCGGGGATTTAACAATCAATGGTTCAGAAAGAATAAGGTTTACGGCTCAAAGATCAATAGCTGTAATCAAGGTTTAGGGTTCAGTACTTCAAAGCACTTGTAATATAGGACTATCAATAAACTATAATATATCTCGAGAAAGTTCAGAAACTTGCCTGGTACTAGCTTGTTATACTTCACTAATTTCCAATCACAATCTCCTACTCCTTGACTATTTGTTTTCCTTTCATACGCCTTGCCTCTTCTGCTTACATAACATAAGTATCTATCAATACTCAACTCATACGATTGTGTTTGGTATACACTTCTATCTACCCTTCGTTTTACCCAAATCCGACTAACGGATTGAAAGTTATGCTAAAAACTGGTAAACACTGAACATATAGACCGACAGTCAAACAACAAGGAAGCACAGGAGAACGTTCTTTTGCTGATATCACATATAACACGTAACACGTCAAACAATCAATGACATTCCATTTATAAAGAAGTCTCGGGTCATACACAGGCTTTCAGGTATTTAATATGATTTTTAAAATATTTTTCGGAATTAAAACGGGTCGTTGGATCAATTTTAAAGCAATAAACAGGGATCGGTTGGCCAAATCTGGCTTCAAAATAATTTTCTAATAATTATCGAGCCTTGAAAACAATTTAAAATAATATTTTAAAGCTCGAAACTATTTTTCAGAATTTTTAAATTATTAATAAATAATTTCATCTAATTAAATAAAGAATTAAAAATAATTAAAAATAAATTAAATCAATTAATCAATTAATTTTTCAATTAATTGACCAATTAAATAATATTTATTTACTAAAATTAATTAATTAATTAATTCAGATTTATTTTTGAATTAAAAATAATATTTAGAATTAAAATGATAATATTTTGAATTTTTAGAAATTAAAAATGAATTTTTATAATTAAAATAAATATAAAATATGATTTTTGAATAATTTATAAACAGGAATCCTAAATTTGTAAGTTCTGGAAACCTGGGGGACCAAACTGTATCGTTTTTAAAACTACAGGGGTCTGTTTACAATTTTACTAGCCCCGTCATCGACTTCGCCGGAGTGTGGCCGGAGAACACGATCCCGGCCACCTCAGGCCACCAAATTCTCCAGAATTAAAGCACAGACCTCCAGGAACTTATACCAGTAATCAAAACACATAACCTATTTCAGAATTGGCCGGAAAATGCTCAAGAAACTCGCCAGTTTCCGGCGAGCTCGACGAAAACTTTAAAATACAACTCCCTTCGAACCAGGGATCGTCTGTTAACGAGCTATACACCAATCGATTGCAAATTTCAAGGGGAACAAAACCCACCCATCTAGAACATCTAATAACCCCTGGAACAAAAAGCCCTAAATTTCAATTAAGAACATTCATACGGGTTATAAACCATAATTTCAAAATTCGAAAATCAAACTCAATTTTGAATATGTTATTGAACTCCAAATCAGTCATATCACATATCAAAATCATCAGGAAAACAAGCTCTACAACATGCAAGCATCAAATTATTCAAACAATCATCCGTACAAAAATTCATATTTTTAATCAAAATAATTCAAAAATAAATAAAAATATATAAAATCAACCTTTGATTCCGCAGTTCTGAAACTTGTATAATCTGATAGTAAGGATCATTTCAGATATAAAATAGTACGTTTATTTATAAAAACGGATCCAAACGGTACCGGTTTTCGGGATAATTATCCAAATCAGTACAATTTGTATTGTGGTCTTGGTCTCAGCGCCTGGTTACATATATTACGAGGTGATAATTATAATACTTTTAATAAAATGATCCCGTTTATCGAAAATACGAGTTTTATTGATTTACCGAAAAGAATAATGTATCGAAAATATTGTTCCGGGACCCGCACAGGACAAACCGTATGCCGGATCAAAAAAGTTGAAATATAAAAAATGCTCGGAATATTGCAATTAGATTAGGAAGGAGTTCTTGGAAGAGTGAAGTCGGCTGGTTCCCGATTATATAAAATAGTTTATAATTACTCGGAAAAAGAATTTATAAAATCCATAAATTTCCTATAAAATCATAAATCAACATAAAAATAAATAGGAAGATATGATAATTATCTATATATTTTATTTTGGACATATAAAAATTAAAATACTCAATTTATATTATTTTTAACATCCAAACACATATACCACTTAACAAATACTTCACAGAATAAACACGAAACATGCATAATATTTATTTATTTGCAAAATAATTACACGATATATCCCAGATATTACATCCTTCCCCCCTTAAAAGGATTCTGTCCTCAGAATCTCCTAAGAAAACAAATGAGGGTATTTTTCTCTCATATCACTTTCTAACTCCCAGGTTGACTCTTCAACCTTTGGGTTTCTCCACAGTACTCTTACTAATTTTATCACTTTATTCCTTAACATTTTCTCTCTTTCTTCTAGAATCTCTATCGGACTCTCTACATATGATAAATCTGTTTGAAGCTCTATTGGCTCTTATTCGATTACATGCCTGGAGTCTGGATTATACTTCTTTAGCATCGATACGTGAAAAACATTGTGAATGTGCTCCATGTGCGGAGGTAACGCCAACTCGTAAGCTACTTTGCCAACACGCTTTAGAATCTCAAAAGGTCCGACATATCTAGGGCTCAGTTTTCCTTTCTTCCCGAATCTTGTCAATCCTTTCCACGGCGATACTCTCAGTAATACCAGATTTCCTTCTTCGAATTCCATATCTTTCCTTGATTGATCTGCATACTTCCTTTGACGGTCTTGTGCTGCTATCAATCTCTTCTGGATAATTTTAACAACTTACTTCGTCCGTTGCACTAATTCAGGTCCAAGTATTTTGCGTTCTCCTACTTCATCCCAATATACAGGAGATCGACATTTGCGTCCATAAAGAGCTTCATAGGGTGGCATCCCAATACTGGAATGATAACTGTTGTTGTAAGAAATTCTACCAAGGGTAAATGCTTATCCCAACTTCCTTTGAAATCAATAGCACAAACACGTAACATGTCTTCGATTGTCTAGATTGTTCTTTCGCTTTGGTCGTCCGTCTGTGGATGGTAAGCCATACTCATGTTTAATCTCATTCCCAAACATTCTTGAAAACTCTTCCAAAATCTCGAATTAAATCTCGGATCTCGATCGGATACGATAGACACAGGGACTCCATGACGAACTACAATTTCCTTCAGGTACATATGGACTAACTTGTCTAGCAAAAATCTTTTATTTATAGGCAGAAAATGAGCTGACTTGGTAAGTCTGTCCAGTATAACCCAAATAGCATCATGATTAGCTTTCGTTCTTGGTAATCCGACTATGAAATCCATGGCAATATGCTCCCACTTCCACTTTGGAATCTCTAATGGCTGCAACAATCCACTTGGTCTCTGATGTTCTGCTTTAACTCTCTGACATATATAATATCTGCTAACCCATTCTGTAATTTCCCTCTTCATATCGGGCCACCAATAATTTTCCTTTAAATCTCTGTACATCTTAGTACTTCCTGGATGGATTGAATATCTTGAATTATGAGCTTCCTGTAAAATTTCATTCTTCAACTCCGTCACTGGTGGAATCCAAATTCTAGAAGAAAACCTAAGAATACCTTGATCATCCTTTTGCGTGCACAATTCCTCACCTACCAAAAGGTTAATGTCCTGATCCATTACCTCCTTCTAACACTTCCTTATCTTCTCTAATAACTCTAGATGGAAAGTCATACTATACACTTTTGCTTCATCAGGCTTGCAAACTCTAATCTCCAATTCCAGTTTCTGAAATTCCTTGTATATTTCTTCGGGTACTGATAACACATTCAACTTTTCTTTCCGATAACGCATCCACTACAATATTTGCTTTACCGGGATGATAATTAATCGTGCAGTCGTAATCCTTAATCAACTCTAACCATCTTCTCTGTCTCATATTAAGCTCCTTCTGTGTGAATATGTACTTCAAGCTTTTGTTATCCGTATAAATCTCACATTTCTCTCCATATAGATAATGTCTCCAAATCTTCAAAGCGAAAACTATGGCTGCTAGCTCCAAATCATGAGTAGCATACTTCTGTTCATGTAGTTTCAATTGACTTGACGCATACGCAATAACCTTATCGTGTTGCATCAGAACGCATCCGATTCCTTTAAGAGAAGCATCACTATAGATTACGAAATTCCCTTGATCGTCTGGAAGTGACAAAACAGTTGCCGTGATTAATCTTTGCTTCAATTCCTGAAAATTTCTTCACATTTACCGTTCCATATAAACTTTTTATTCTTCAGTGTAAGCTTTGTCAATGGTGTCGCAATCCTTGAGAAATTTTGAACGAATCGGCGATAATATCCCACTAATCCCAAGAAACTTCTTACCTCTGTTGGTGTTCTCGGTCTTTCCCAATTTGCAATTGCTTCAATCTTCGCTGGATCCACTTTGATCCCTTCATTACTGACTATGTGTCCTAAGAATTGGACTTCCTGTAACCAAAACACACACTTCGAGAATTTAGCATATAAGTTTTTCTTCCTTAAAATCTCCAAAGCTGTTCTTAAATGTTCTGCATGATCCTCTTTTGTCTGTGAATAAATCAAAATATCATCTATAAACACAATAACAAACTTGTCCAAGTATTCCTTGAAAATTCTATTCATCAGGTCCATGAATGCTTCCGGGGCATTGGTTAATCCAAAAGACATCACTAAAAATTCATAATGTCCATACCTTGTCCTGAAAGCTGTCTTTGGTATATCCTCTGGCTTAATCTTTAGTTGGTGATATCCTGATCTCAAATTGATCTTGGAGAAGTACTTGGATCCTTTTAACTGGTCAAACAAATCATCAATTCTGGGTAACGGATATTTGTTCTTGATTGTAAGCTTGTTGATCTCCCGATAATCGATGCACAGTCTCGTGCTTCCATCCTTCTTTTTGACAAATAGCACCGATGCACCCCATGGGGATACACTGGGTCTGATTACTCCTTTCTCTAACAACTCTTGCAATTGCTTTTCTAGTTTATTCATCTCAACAGGCGCCATTATGTACGGGGCCTTGGATACCAGTTTCGTTCCAGGTGCTAAGTCGATCGCAAACTCAATTTCTCTGTCTGGAGGAAGTCCTGGTAACTCATCGGGAAACACGTCTGGAAATTCATTAACTACTGGAATATCTTCAAGTTTTGCTGGCTTCTGACTTCTATCAATCACATAAACAACGAAATGCTCGCATCCTTTCCGTAGTAACTTTGTAGCTTGAATCATCGTTAAAAACTTCTTTACTTGTTTCTGGCCCTTAAACGATACTATCCGCTCATCTGGCGTCTTCACCATTACCTTCATATTTCGACAATCTATTTGGGCATCGTGCTTAGATAGCCAATCCATTCCTAAGATAACGTCAAACTCTCCTAGCTTAAATGGTATCAAATTTACACAAAACTTATTACCAGAAATCTCAATCTCACAATTCCCGCAAACTTGATTAACAGATATACGTTCTTGATTTTCTAATTCCACAGTCATTATTTCATTTAAATACTCAACTTTACAGTTTAACTTACTAACAAAATCTTGAGAAATAAATGATGAGTTACTCCCGAATCTATTAACACTTTGGCACATAAAGAATTCACATTAAGCGTACCTGCCACGACATCAGTATCCTATATAGCGTCCTTCACAGACATATCAAAAACTCTAGCCCTTGGAGTCCCATTCACTGCTGGAGTAGATCCCATAATTCTTAATGCATTACTGACTGGGGCTGGTGTCTTGCAATCCCTGGCTATATGTCTTGGCTTTCCACATTTAAAGCATGTAAATCCAATAGCTGGAATTTTAACCACTATATTTCGAGTAGGTTGATCCTTGTTTACTGGTTCTCTCGTTGGCTGATTGCGGCACTCCCTCGAATAGTGCCCTTTCTGATTACACTTGAAACAAACCATGTTCAACTTATTACAAACTCCTCTGTGCTTCTTCCCACATACCTGACGATCTGGAAAAGTTAGCCTCAACTGATTCGGCTGATTCACATTGACTGGACGGTTACCTTGACCTCCGTCTCCTGCATTTTGCTTTTGGAAATTAAAATTTCTCCCTGGCTGAAACTTGCCCTTCTTAAAATTTGGAAACTTCCCTGGTTGTGACTGTCCTTCATTTCCTTCAAACTTCCTCTTCTTACTTTCTTTTTTCTTTCTGTGACATCTCACTCTCATTTTATGCAATCATGGCCTTCTGTACAACTCCTACATAGGTATCCAATTCAAATATAGCTACCTTCCCTCTAATCCATGGCTTCAGAACTTGCTGGAATCTCTTGGCCTTCTTCCTAACAGTATCTACATATGATGGCACATACCTTGACAATTCTTCAAACTTACTTTCATAATCAACTACCGACATATTTTCTTGCTTTAGCTCTAAAAACTTCAGCTCCATCTGATCCTGAACAAACTGAGGAAAATAATTTTCTGAAAACAATTCTTTGAACCTCTCCCAAGTAATAACATCTGTACCTTACAATGTCTTCACAGTCTCCCACCAATAGGTGGCCTCATTCTTTAAATAATAACTTGCAAACTCCACCTTATGTTCTTCCTTCACTTTAACTAAAGTAAACGACTTCTCTATTTCCTTTAACCAAACATTCGCTTCAATCGGATCTAAGGAACCCTTGAATTCTGGTGGATCACCCGCCTGAAAAGGTTTGAAAGTTACCTGGGGATTGGTTTCTCTTTGTTGTTATTGTGTCAGGTGAACTGTTTGTTGAGCCAAGATTTGAAGAATCTGGGCTATTGTTGGGTCTATGGGTCCTGGGTTTGCATTTTGGTTGGTATCATCTTGGTTGTTATTGTTGTTGTTTATTTCTTCATTCGGGGTGTTGGTGCGGGTATTTCTTCTGGGAGGCATTTTCTGTAAAGAATCAAACAACTTATTTAGCCTTTAAATCAAATCCTTTGCATAAAAGAAAAGTTTTGTAAAATAAAAATATCTCTTTTTGAAAATATTTGTAATAGTTGAACTAAGTAAATTGCATGCTTCTTTACAGAATATAAACAGTTAAGGGAATAAGGTATATGGTATCACAGGGGTATAACTGGTACAATAAATAAAGTAAAGTAAAACAGGTGCAGTAATGTAAATGACAATACTGGAAAGGAAAAGGTACTGATATATATAGATCAAAAGTTTTAGGTAGTACAAGCGTTAAAATGCTTCAGAAGTAAAAGCAAAAGGATACAACAAACCTACTCATTAGTCAGCAGATCTAGTCTATAAATACAACCCAAAAGTCTACTGATACATACTACACACTACTGTACATACTAAACAACCATAACAGCACTGCTCAGCATCTCCATCTCTGTGCCTCTGGCTCTAACTCCACGGAAACTCTGGCCTGCCTAGCCTCTAAAAATCCTCCATCAACTCACTAGCCCATCCCATAAATGGATCAGGGCCTCGGCCAGGTAATGTAGCTCTATGTAGCCTAGCCTCAAGAATCCTGTGTGTCACATGGATCTCCTCTCGAAGCTCCCTCACACCACGATTAACATATGTAGTCCTGATGATATGCTGTAGCTCTCGGATCTGTGCCAACAAGGAATCACGCTCCAATAGAAGAGCCTCATACCGGTAATAAGGAACAGGATGCAATGTAGACTGGAATGGGGCACCCGCAACTGAATGCCCAGTGGAATCTTTATCAGCTGGTGGCGGTCCTCTGATAGGTGGTCTCATGCCTGGGGGTGGAATGGCCTGCAGTGGTACGGGCTACAACACAGGTGGAGGTAATATAGCCAACACTGGTGGAATAACAGGTCGTGGATCTGAAGATGGTCCTCCAACTGAGGGCTCTGAGTGATCATCTGGTACGGAGATGAAATAGTCGGTCATCGCTGCTATCTGAAATCATATCACAATATAAGAATCTTAAACCACAACGTGAATTATACAAATACATGTTATACCATCACACTCAACCTCTCGACGTTCTATCTTGATATTTCCTACTTCTAATCCTAACCCTCTACCAATTCCCGTCAACCTAGGCTTGTGTTAGTAACTTTTAACCTGTAGCTCTGATACCAAACCTGTGGCACCCTCCAAACCCGGGTCAGAAGTTTGGGGTCGACAGATATACACCTTATTTATAACCTGCTTATAACAATAATAAAGATAATAATAATATGTAGTGACCCTACTTACCAACTACCACGGATCACAACAGGTTAAAGTATGCACACAAGCCACACACACTTATATTACAAACGTCCAAATCCCAACTATTCAAACTTAGAACTGAACATTAAACATTATTATAAAATTCTACAAACTTAAACTATCTCAAAAGCTGTCAGCTAGCTTAACTCGATCAACCTGGACCCCTAGCTCTCGCACTGGATTGGGGATCCTCGCTACCAACTGGTTCCTTCTTAACTGGAAAAGAACATAAACAACATCACACAAATGAGCTAACTAGCTCAGCAAGTCACAATGATAAGACTGAGAATAATGATCATCAAGTGAAAAAGGTTAAGGTATCAAGTGAACAATGATTAATGATTTAGAATTGGATATAATATTTTTATTTTAAAAACCAAGGTTAGGCTGCTGATCAGTCACACACTAACCCCGAGCAAGGCACACAGCTCTGCTCTAATTACTGGATCAAAGGCATACATTGGCCTAACTTGACCACCAATCTGGTCTAACCACGAATCTGGTCCACAATTTTATAAAACAATCCAATTCTAACATAATAACTGAATAAATAATGTAAAGCATTAAACAAAATCAAAAGCAACATTGGATGCCCAATAATGAGATGGTTCCAATTTTTACAAATGAAATATGGCTATTAAATGGTGAAAGAAATGGATAACAAAAGAACCAAAGTTTCAAGGTTATAAGGATTTAGTCTTTCAGAGCGTAAGGTACAAGGGTTTGAATATGTAAGCAATATGATTCAGTGTTTGGTATTTAGTTTGCATGTATTTGTGGGGTAGTATCGTATATCTGTGGTTCGTATTCGAGGATTTAACAATCAATGGTTCAGAAAGAATAAGGTTTACGGCTCAAAGATCAATAACTGGAATCAAGGTTTAGGGTTCAGTGCTTCAAACCACTTGCAATATAGGACTATCAATAAACTATAATATATCTCGAGAAAGTTCAGAAACTTGCCTGGTACTAGCTTGTTATACTTCACCAATTTCCAATCACAATCTCCTACTCCTTGACTATCTGTTTCCCTTTCATACGCCTTGCCTCTTCTGCTCACATAACATAAGTATCTATCAATATTCAACTCATACGATTGTGTTTGGTATACACTTTTATCTACCCTTCCTTTTACCCAAATCCGACTAACGGATTGAAAATTATGCTGAAAACAGGTAAACACTGAACATATAGACCGACAGTCAAACAACAAGTCACATATAACACGTAACACGTCAAACAATCAATGACATTCCATTTATAAAAAAGTCTCGGGTCATACACAGGCTTTCGGGTATTTAATATAATTTTTAAAATATTTTTCGGAATTAAAACGGGTCGTTGGATCAATTTTAAAGCAATAAACAGGGCTCGGTTGGCCAAATTTGGCTTCAAAATAATTTTCTAATAATTATCGAGGCTTGAAAACAAATTAAAATAATATTTTAAAGCTCGAAATTATTTTTCGGAATTTTTAAATCATTAATAAATAATTTAATCAAATTAAATAATTAATTAAAATCAATTAATAATTAATTAAATCAATTAATCAATTAATTTTTGAATTAATTGACCAATTAACTAATTAATTATTAACTAAAATTAATTAACTAATTAATTAAGATTTATTTTTGATTTAAAAATAATTTTTAGTATTAAAATAATAATTTTTGGAATTTTTAGAAATTAAAAATGAATTTTTATAATTAAAATAAATAGAAAATATGATTTTTAAATAATTTATAAACAGGAATCCTAAATGTGTAAGTTCTGGAAACCTGGGGGACCAAACTGTATCGTTTTTAGAACTACAAGGGCCTGTTTGCAATTTTGCCAACCCCGCCTTCGACTTCGCCGGAGTGTGGCCGGAGAACACGATCCCGGCCACCTCAGGCCACCAAATTCTCCAAAATTAAAGCACAGACCACCAGGAACTTATATCAGTAATCAAAACACATAACCTATTTCAGAATTGGCCGGAAAATGCTCAAGAAAGTCGCCGGTTTCCGGCGAGCACTACAAGAATAATGTCAATAGACATCACACATTAGACATCGGTTAACTTTGCCACTGATGTTAAAAAGAGTATTGACATCACCCCGTGTTTTTGTGATGTCTTTGTTCTTTGTAGACATCGGTTATAATTAAACCGATGTCTAAAATTCACCAAAAAAAAAAACAAAATTCGCGCCCACCATTTCTTCCCCCGTTAGTGAAATTTCATTCAGTTTAGTTCTACATTCCCCCAATCCCAAAATTCTCCCCCCTTAACCAAATTTTGGTTCCCCCCAAAAATCAATCTTCAGACACAAAATCAAAACAAAAAAACTAAAAACTAAAAAACAGAAAACTGTTCTCTCTCTCTCAAACCTGTCTCTCTCTCTCGAACCCCTCTCTCTCTCTCACCTCTCTCCCCTCACAATCTCTCTGAACTCCGGCCATCATCTCACCATCATAATCTCTCAAACCTCTCTCTCTCTCTCGAACCTCTCTCTCTCTCTCTCGAACCTGTCTCTGGAACCTCTCTCTCTCTCTCTCTCTGAACCTCTCTCCGCTCTGAATCTCTCCGTTAAGCCTCTTTCGTTTAACCTCTCTACTTCGGTAAGTGTTGTATCTTCTTGAATCGAACTGGTCTTCTCTGCATGAAGACCAGTTTTAAAAGTTGAGGATTTTTGAATTCAAAACCCTAATTTTGTAAATTGGGGTTTTTTCTAATTCGAAACCCTTATTTTTTTTATTAATTTAGTGTCAAATCTTGTTGCTAATACTTTTCTTCTTGTTGTATACAGGACCTAATCTGAGAAAAAGATTTAAAGCTTTAGGTAATTTGGATTTTTTAGTTGTACATTTATATTTTTGTTTATTTTTTTTATTTTTGTAAATTAGGTTTTCATTTGTTTGTAATGTTGTGATTTGTTTTTGCAGGACATTAGTGTTGTTTGATTTTTCGATCTTCGGTGAGTTTTCTTCTCCAACTCTGTTTTGTACGCTTATACATTTGATTTGTTTTGTTAGTTTTGATAGTGTGTTTTTTGTCTATGTGCTATGCAGTTGGTTCTTATGTTGATCTATGTGTTGTGTATAATATGCATTATGTATTATATGAAATCTCAGTTTTGTTTTATTTGCAATTATGTGCAGGAGAATTCATTTTGGTATTAGTATGTTATATTTAAATGTAGTCGTGTTCTGAATTTTGGATGCAAGTGTGTGGTTAATTTAGTGATTGTGTATGCAAGTGTTTAGTTGAAAATAGTACATTTATAATTTGATAATCTGCATCCGTGATCTGACTATTATACTATGGTTAATTATATAGTGATTATACATTAAGTACCGAATGACTAGTTAATATATAGTACTAGTACTATAATTAAATGTATAATATGAATTACGTAATGCATTACAAATCGATTCATATCATATTATAATAAAATATATAACATTAAAATGTATAATATGCATTATGTATAATATGAATTCTCAGTTTTCTTATGTCGTTTATAGTCTGCCCTATGTGTGGATGTCATACTTAAAATCAAGTTAGACTTCTAAAATAAATATTAGGCTTATAAAATAAATATAAGCCTTATACTGAATTTTTTAGTGACATACCAGGTGGTTTTAAATGGATAGGTCTTGGATAAAAGCCGATAGGGATTCTCTACAGTATGAAATTGGTGTTGAAAACTTCTTGATATTTGCCGAGGAAAATGCTAAAAACCCCAAGAAAATTCCTTGTCCTTGTGCACACTGCTCTAACTTCAAAAAGTTTTCTGTGAATATAATCAGAGGTCATCTTTATGAATCAGGGTTTAGTTTAGGATATTCTGATTGGATTTGGCATGGAGAAAACCATGATAATAGTACTAGGTCATCTGTTGGTAGTACTTGTCCTCCCTCGAAGCCCATACCAATTTCAGAAACATTTAACGTGTGTGAAGCAGCCTATAGTAGGGAAGATTGCGATAAAGAGTCAGATAACTTTAAGAGGTTTGTTGCCGATGCAGAACAACCTCTGTTTGAGGGAAGTGAGTGTACTAAACTGGAGTTGGTCTTAAAATTACATAATTGGAAGGCTAGGTTTGGAGTTTCCGATAAAGCTTTTACTGATCTGCTTCAATCAATTGGATCAATTCTTCCTAAAGATAATCTGCTTCCGTCTAATATGTATGAAGCCAAGAAAACATTGACTGATTTAGGCCTCGAGTATATTAAATTCCACGCTTGTCCAAATCACTGCGTATTATACAGGGGTCCAATTCTCGAGTCTTCTTCCGAGTGTCCCAAATGCCATCTCTCTCGCTGGAAAGTTGGGAAAGATAGTCAAGTTAGGGTAAATGTGCCAGCTAAGGTTATGTGGTATTTTCCGATAATCCCCAGATTTAAAAGAATGTTTAAATCTGCATCTACTGCTGAATTAATGAGTTGGCATGCAAATAATCGATCCAAAGATGGAAAGATGCGTCACCCCTCTGATTCTCCTTCTTGGAGAAATGTAGATTGTAGGTGGCCTGAGTTTGGTAGCGAGGCAAGAAATATACGTTTAGGATTAGCGGCCGATGGTATAAATCCACACAACAATGGATTAAATAATCGGTACAGCTGCTGGCCAGTTATGTTAGTAACATATAATCTTCCTCCATGGTTATGCATGAAGAGGAAGTTTATGATGTTAACAACATTAATTTCAGGCCCACAAGAGCCTGGTAATGATATTGACATATATCTCCAGCCACTGATCGACGATTTAAAAAATTGTGGGAGGAAGGTGAACCAAACGTGTACGATGCCCATACCAAATCCTTTTTCACTCTAAAGGCAATCTTGATGTGGACAATAAATGACTTTCCGGGATATGGAAATTTGTCGGGGTACGTTAATAAGGGTTGTAGGGCATGTCCAGTATGCGGTGATCAGACCGTGGCTAAATATCTAAGTCATAGTAGAAAAATGAGCTACCAAGGACATCGTCGGTATTTAGATCTTTATCATCCGTATAGGAGACAAAGGACAGCTTTTAATGGAGAACAAGAATTTGG
The DNA here is from genome assembly GCF_009905375.1 of Apium graveolens. Classification (NCBI taxonomy): domain Eukaryota; kingdom Viridiplantae; phylum Streptophyta; class Magnoliopsida; order Apiales; family Apiaceae; genus Apium; species Apium graveolens. Next base: position 208,725,129 of record NC_133653.1, read on the forward strand.
TTATGCACCTGAACCACTTAGCGGAGAGGAAGTGTTGGGGCAACAACAGCAACTTAGGTTCAGTTTTGGAAAGGGGGGGAAGCCAAAAAAGGTGGAGTCTCCATGGAAAAAACAGTCAGTTTTTTTTGAGTTAGAGTATTGGAAGTTTCACCATGTTCGACATTGTTTAGATGTCATGCACGTCGAAAAGAACGTGTGTGATAATATAATTGGGACACTTCTACACATGAAATTCAAGAGTAAAGAAAGCCTTGCCTCGCGTCTTGATTTGGTTGACATGGGAATACGGCCTGATTTAGCTCCAGAAGTAGGTGAGAAAAGAACATACCTACCTCCTGCCCCTTATACTCTCTCCCGGAAAGAAAAACAAATAATATTGGCATCATTGTACGACATGAAACTTCCATACGGACATGCTTCAAATATAAGAAATTGTGTATCGATGATTGATATGAAGTTGTATGGTTTAAAGTCCCATGACTGCCATATCCTTCTCCAACAACTACTACCTGTTTGCATTCGTTCAGTGCTTCCGAAAAATGTTAGGGTTAGTATCATAAGATTGTGTTTTTTCTTCAACTCTCTGTGCAACAAAGTTGTAGATGTGTCAAAGTTGAATAAATTACAAGCAGATGTGATATTGACCCTGTGTGAGTTAGAGAAGATATTCCCTCCGTCATTTTTTGATGTTATGATACATCTTATGGTCCACCTAGTAAGGGAACTGCGATTATGTGGACCGGTTTTTTATAGATGGATGTTTCCATTTGAACGCTTTAATAAAATATTGAAGAGTTATGTAAGAAACCGATTATATCCAGAAGGTTCTATAGCTGAAGGTTACCTCAAGAAGAGTCAATAGAATTTTGCAGTGAGTTCTATAGCGGGAGTAGTAGAACAACCGGTCTTCCGAAAGATGAAGAAAAAATTTCCGGTCCAATCGGTGGTGTGACTATGAAGTCAGTTGCGGAAAAAGAACGAGATGAGGCTCATCTTTCAGTTCTTCGTAATAATTCGGAAGTGGAACCATATGTTATGTAAGTAAAACATAAAAAGTATACATATAATTGTTAAAGTTGTATTTGGTATAGTTTAGTCGAATTTGATGTAAGTAATTTCAGGTTGCATAAAAAATATTTGGAAGAGATTTATCGAGGGAAAAAGAAGAGTGTACAGTGGCTATTGGGAGAGCACAATCGACAATTTGCCGATTGGTTTGAACAAAAAGTTGGTTTACATTATTTTTCCTTCTTTTTTATTTTTATATGTCGTGTTTTTAAATTTGTAGCCACTTATATGCATCAATAAATTATATGTAGGTCAGTACAGAAATGAGGGAGAATGCGGAAGCCGTATCTGAAACTATAAGATGGTTTGCTGGGAAACCTTCATTTTCAGTTTTGACTTACGAAAGTTATGCTGTTGAAGGGGTCCGATACCACACAAAGGATCGAGATAATGCAAGGGTAGTTCAGAATAGTGGTGTGTCATTAGTTGCAAGGACAGTCCAAGTCTCTAGTGCTAAGGACATGAATCCTATAGAGAGTGATTTAAAATTTTATGGGGTGATCAAGGAAATATGGGAATTAGACTACCACGCATTCAAGGCCCCTCTGTTTTTATGTACATGGGCAGCAAGTAACAAAGGTGTCAAGTCCGATGATCTTGGTTTCACCCTTGTCAACTTCAATCGACCAGGTCACAAAAAGGACAAATATGTCTCTGTTGACCAAGTCAACCAAGTATTTTATATTGAGGATCCAGTTGATGCTAATTGGTCCGTTGTGTTATCGGCGACAACTCGAGACTATCATGATGTTTACAATGAAGATGCTCCTGAAGACACCTCCTGGAACCCTCCCCCATTCTGTTCTAATATCCCTACATGTGACCCTGCTAAAATTGATGATGCAAGTGTTTGTAATAGAAGAGAAAATGTTGAGGGTATATGGGTCAAAAAGTTATAGGAGTCTAGCTATATATTCTCCTTATTTGTAATTTTTCTTGTTATTTGTAATTTTTCTTGTTATTTGTAATGTAGCTTGTGATCTCTGTTTTCTTGTAATTTTTCAATGTAGTTATAGAAGTCTATCTGTAATTTTTCTTGACAATTAAATGAGAATTTTGTTTAATTTTCTGCATATCTGTTAGACATTATACCATGAATTGTGTAGTTGTTCTAATCTGTTAAATATTAGTTAATTTTTTAGATTAGAGGAAGAGGAAAGAATGGCACCAAAAAAGCAAATGCGAAAGCAATCAGAAAAGACTGCATCACAGAATCTTAGCGGTGGAAGCCCCAAGCGGCTGGAGGATGTTCCGAACAATGATGAAAACAATGAAGGGCATGCATCGGAATCTCAACCGACTAACTCAGAACAGACAAATACTACAACTAATACTGCTACAAGGAAGTCTGGGGGTAAGCGAGGCGTATGCGCAATGTACAAAGTGATTGTCAAGAAAGCTCGCGGGAAGAAAGTTAAAGTCACTGCCAATGAATGGGGAATTCCTAATGGGGAAACTAGAGCCCGTTTGCAGTCTTACATTGGTATGTTGGCTAGGACTATGATTCCAATCGACATTCCTACATGGCCAAATGTAGACCCTGAATTAAAATCAAAGCTTTGGTTAGATCTCCAGGTACTAGATCAATTGTAAAAAATTATTATCAAATATAGATCTTGAATATAAGTTTTTCCTGTTATGATTTTGTGAACTTGTGTTTTTTCAGGCTACCTTCAAAGTTAAACCAGAAATTGAAAACATGGTCCTAAAGTCAGCAGGCTCTAAATGGCGACAGTTTAAGACTGATTTAACGAGAAAGTATGTGCTACCATTTATTGGAGAAAAGAAGAAGCTGAGTAAGCCACCAAGAGGCTATGGCTATGTTAGTAAGGCAACCTGGAAAAGGTTTGTGAGACAGAGGACTGATTCTAAGTGGAAGGTATGTTTTAATTCTGTAATATATGATTTGGTGATTTTTTTGCATCATCTGTTGTAATTTTTGTAATCTTGTGACATGTTTTTAGGAAATTTATGACACACAAAGTGAAAGAGTGTCTAAGAGAAAATATCATCACCGGTTGTCAAGAAAGGGGTACATCGGTTTAAAAGAAGATGAGGTAAGAAAAGTTCATTTAATTGTATAACTGTATTTAATTTATAATAGGTCAGTCCATAATAAATTAGAGTCCTACATTTTTTAGCCCTGGAGTTATTTGTATTACTGTATTTTATTTTATTTGTAACAGATAAAAAAAGGAAGGTTGAATCCGGGAGAAGAACCGGATAGAGCGATTTTTTGGCAAAAGGCTCGTAAGCGGAAAAACGGACAAGAGGTCGAAGAGGTCGATGAAGATTTGGCTGTTGTATGCGATAAAATTGTAAGTTTTAATTTTGGTTAAATTACATTAAAGTAGGCGAATCAGTAAAATTAGGACGACATAAATCAGTAAAGTAGGCGAATCAGTATAAATAGGACCCCTGTCAATGTTTTAGTTAATTGGTCTTTAATTATACTGATTACAATTATGCGAAATAATTATTATTTATCTTTTATTGAAAACTAGTTAACTCCATTTTGGTTAATTTATTTTCTTGTTAACAGAACGCATTATTGGAAAAAAAGAAGAAGGGTGAGATTCAGTTTTCTGGTGCTGAAGATGTTCTGACAACGGCTTTGGAGAGTCGTGAGCATTCTGGGAGGGTTCGGGCTGTTGGAGGGTACATCACTCCAAAACAATACTTTAATTTGCCAAGAGAGCCAAAGCTTCGAATCACAAAGGCAGAGTTGATGGCCAGTGATCGACAAAGGGATGAACTGCTTGAAAAAAAAAACGCAAGCTCTCGAGGCAGAGATTGATCGCTTGAAGTCAGTGATCGAAAGTGGAGGTACTTTTCACTCTCCAATGCCATCTGAAAAGGCAAGTTTCGATCCGGAAAAGGATAAAGAAATGAAGTCAAATCCACCACCTGCAAGAGGAGTTGTGTTGGTATATGAAGATGATGACTGTGTTTTTACAGATGGCCCAACTAGGCCTTCACCTCCTGGAAGTCACGTAAGTTATTTTAATTTTGTGAGCAACCTTGTCATTTATCTTACTAAGGTAAATCATTGTTACCTTAATTTTTTAATTTTGTTCATTTAAATATTATAGGTCCAACGATCTTGTGAGCTATCTGTCGAGAGACTTGAGAATAAGGTTGCATTTGGTATGGTATATCCTCGCGAGGATAATTTAACTGATTTGGTACATGGAGTTGATATACCAATTGGACATCAATGTGTCTCCGTTGATGGCCTCATAAAACCAGATGCCTTGCTTCCAGCTGAGACACGTGGTGATGACATGATGACTGTCCGCGATGCTCTAGGATCTTTTTTGGCATGGCCTGAGGAATTAATTAGATACACAAATGTTGCGGTATAATGAATAATATATATATGTATAATATTGTCTGAATTTTGAAATTAAATTGTTCATTTCAAGATATTAAAAATTAAGTGGTATGTACATTTTATTTTGGTTTTATATTATCATCAGGTGCAGAAAAAAGAAAGGCCCCGAACAAGTGCTGAAAAAATAAAAAAGAATGACGGGTTGCAGGATTTGAAGGCATAATTTCTTCAAGCAAAGCCAGGTGCGAAAGTGCCAAAGGGCTTTAAGCTGTTGTATAAACATGCAACAACTTGGATGAAAACTACCGGGGTCAGTATCCAGGTTCGATGTGAGCCGAATGTGTTTGGACATGAAAAAACAATTTATTTGTTGCATGAGAATGTTGTGTCTTTATTGGAGTTTGAAATGTTGGGCCAAGCAGTAGTTGCAAGTTACATGGCGTAAGTTACCTTTTTTTTCTTTTTAATGATCATTTTTTTTAATGTTTGTAATTTTCCAGAACTTGCATTTTAACATCAGCACTCTTTCGATAGGCACTTGCATTCTGAGATTAGTGAAATACCAGAACTGGCGGAGACATTTGCTTTTATTGACCCCGGATCCACATATCACGTGAATGCTGATTTTGAAGCATACATTTTAAACCGGTTGAGAGAGGGTAACCCAGATCGCCTATTCTTTCTTCCGCATAATCAGAAGTAAGTACTTATTGTAATACTGAAAATTAAAAACATGGATAGTACAGTACAAATTTCTATGTGATGTGTCCTATCTGTCTTTGTTTTTTTATGAAAATAGTATGCATTGGATTTTGGTCGTTATCTGGGAAGGGGAAATATATATTCTGAATCCACTACCTCACCCGACACAATTTTCAGAACTAGAAAAGGCGTTATCAAGGTAAATTTTTATTAACGTAACAGTTTGGTATAATTGCATGTTCATTTCTGTACATTATATGAGATTTTATGTTTTTTATGCAGGGCTTTGAAAAGTTACAACTCTGAAACCGGCAGGGGCAACAAGATGGCCAAGGCAAAGTTTCTTAGTGTAAGTACAATAGATCGAGTACCTAATATTTGTGCTTAATATATATGATTTATTTGACATGCCTGATTTGTCTTTTAATTAATGAAATAGGGATCTCCCAAACAACCCGGTGGGATTGAATGTGCGTATGTAATAATGCGATACATGAAAGAAATTATCGATGATGACAAGTTGAATTTTGCTAAAAAGGTATTACCTTGACGCTTCCAGTTTGCTATATACTGAGATATGGTTACTTTTCGATATGGTTACTTTTCATTCATGTACTGAATTTTGTTTGTTTCGAATTTGTAGTGGTTGGCCAAGACTCGATCGTGTTACAGCATTGAACAGCTAGATGAAGTTCGCATTGAGGCTCTGCAGTTCATCCAAGAGCATATCTGATCAATTCTTGTACTCAAGGTCTTTTCTTTTGCGTAGTCGTACATTTGGTAATTTAGACGGTTCTGTGTAGTAAGAATGTAAGTGTATAAATACTGGGGTTGCTGTATAGGTTTGCAAATGCTGGGGGTTGTACATTTGGTAATGTAGATTCTGTAGTTTTTGAATGATTGATGCAGATGATGGGGTTGGTGTTGGTGATTTTTGGATGATTGATGCAGATGATGGGGTTGGTGTTGGTGGTTTTCGGATGATTGAATGGTTAAATGTATGAATGATTGACTGGTTAGATTTGTATGGATGCGTGTTATTCCAATGTTTTAGTTTTGGTTATGTAGTAAAGGACATCGGTTTTATTTATAACAAATGTCTATTAGTAACGAGTACATCGCTTTTTTAGAAAATTAGTGATGTAAAACTTTACACAATTTGGTCTATAAATTTCTTACCCATCACTTTTAATTAAAAAAAGCTGATGTCAAAAAAGATAATGTACATCACTTTTAACCAAACAAAACTGATGTCAAAAAACGCAATGTACATCAGTTTAAGGGAAATAACTGATGTGGAAAACTAATATGTTCAAGTCTAAAGGATACATAGACATCACTTCATTCTAGAAAAAACTGATGTTTATACGCTTAATTAGACATCACCTTTTATTAAAGAAACAGATGTTTAATATGCCATTTTATATCACCTCTGTCAAAATTATCGATGTTTTTTTGACAAAAAACATAGCTCAATATATGTTTAATATGTTTTAATAGGTGTAATTTAGTTATTAAATAATTTTGTTATAGCATTTTTTGTGAAAAATCATCACATAGACATCAGTGTTTTTCACTAAAATCGATGTTTTTGTGACAAAAAACATAGCTCATGATATGTTTAACATGTTTAATTAGGTGTAATTTAGTTATTAAATAATTTACTTATAGCATTTTGTTTTAATAATCAACACATAGACATCTGTTTTTTAACTAAAATCGATGTCTAATCCAGTATAGACATCGGGTATTCACCGATGTCTAGAATAGACATCACCGACATCAACATCGGTTGGGAAACAGCATAGACATCGGCCAAAAAGCGATGTCTATGGACTTTTTTCTTGTAGTGGAGCTCGACGAAAACTTTAAAATACAACTCCCTTCGAACCAGGGATCGTCTGTTAACGAGCTATACACCAATAGATTGCAAATTTCAAGGGGAACAAAACCCACCCATCTAGAACATGTAATAACCCCTGGAACAAAAAGCCCTAAATTTCAATTAAGAACATTCATACGGGTTATAAACCCTAATTTCAAAATTCGAAAATCAAACTCAATTTTGAACATGTTATTGAACTCCAAATCAGTCATATGACATATCAAAATCATCAGGAAAACAAGCTCTACAACATGCAAGCATCAAATCTTTCAAACAATCATCCGTACAAAATTCATATTTTTAATCAAAATAATTCAAAAATAAATAAAAATATATAAAATCAACCTTTGATTCTGCAGTTCTGAAACTTGTATAATCTGATAGTACTCTTCAAACCCTTCGTTTTGATTACCAGAGCTTTCCAAACGGATTTCAATAACACCTCTGATTTGCAGTTTGATTCTTGAAAGGTTATATGAATATAAGTATTTTCTCTGTAAAATTATATAATTACTGTTTACAAATAATTTTCGGTACGAAATAAAATACGGTAAAGGCTATTTATAATTACGGAAAATTAGTATCCCGTTGGATCATTCCGGATATAAAATAGTACATTTATTTATAAAAACGGATCCAAACGTTACCGGTTTTCGGGATAATTATCCAAATCAGTACAATTTATATTGCGGTCTTGGTCTCAGCGCCTGGTTACACATATTACGAGGTGATAATTATAATAGTTTAATAAAAATATCCCGTTTATCGAAAATACGAGTTTTATTGATTTACCGAAATGAATAATGTATCGAAAATATTGTGTCGGGACCCGCACAGGACAAACCGTACGCCGGATCGAAAAAGTCGAAACATGGAAAATGCTCGGAATATTGCAATTAGGTTAAGAAGGAGTTCTCGGAAGAGTTTTCGGTTATAAAAATGTAAAAATGAATGAAGTCGGCTGGTTCTCGATGTTAGGTCACACACACACTGTAGAAGGGGGTTGAATACAGTGTGTACTACAATCAAATCGAATATAAGAACTCAAGTAACAGAACACAGATTTTATTCAACACAATAAACTCTGTTACAAAGAACTGTTCTCTCTCAGTGATGAACAAATTATCACAAGAGCTGCTAGGGTTTCAATGAATAATATTCTCGAATAATATAACACATATAGTGTAAACCCTATACTGTGTTTATATAGACACACAGTTACAAGATAATCTTCTAATCGATATCGAACATAAGTCTGCATCCTAAAATATATCAACTAGTTATCTTTTCTTCCAAGTATTCTATTTTTCATAGAATTCTTCTTCATGCATATCTATTCTTGTGTTTGCCTTAATCTTCTTTCCTTTCAATCAACCGCCTTCCTTATCTGAAAGTCACCTTAAGTCCTGATATTATATCCTGATAAATATCTTCTGATAACTTAAATTTTGACAACTTAAGTTCTGATATCTTAAGTCCTGACTTCAGTATAAGTACTGATTTCCAGTTAAGTCATGATTTGTCCTGTTAGTTAAGATCTGAAAACTAAACACAAATCATCATTAGACATGATATCACAAATATATCTAACAATCTCCACCAACTTGTAAATTAGCATAATATACAAGTTTAACAGATATTTGATGATGTCAAAAACATTAAGTACAAATGCATGAGAATTTGACTAGATAACTACAACTTACAGTCCTTACAGCTTTACCATCCTTAAAGTCTGATATCAGCTTTAGTCTGTATACACTTCAGAATTTAAGCAGTTGTAGATCTTTGACTTGGCTTCAATTTCTGATCTCTTTGATGTCAGGAGTTGTTCTGAGATAGTTCTTCAAAAGTGTTGTCTCAGCATATTCATGTTCATTGACCATCCTCCTTTTAGCATTTTTCAGTTCAACTGTATCTTCACCAGTTTGAAGATAGCAGCCCTGAGATCATTTATTTTAGCTTTTCTTATATCCTGATCCAGTCTGATGATATAGACTTTATCAGACTCTAGATTGAATTCAAGTCCCTTAATACCAGAAAATGTATTGATGATTTTTGCAGTATTAGGCTTCATTTCAACAATATTTCCACTGTGAGATCTGTACTTAGGACAGTATGGGCTGTCAGACTTTACAGTGTAAAGCCTCTTCTGTCTTTGAATATTTGATTTTAAATAACCTGCAACACCATCTGTTGATCTGTTTTTCACTTGAAGTAGAAATAGAACATGTTCCAGTTCTTCAAAATACTTCAATGGAATAGCATTCTTCCTGATCTGGAATACCCTCCCATTGGTCATAAAGTATAACATGATATCTTCTTTCAAAACAGAGTGGTAAACCATTTGTATAGATTCAAGTTGATTCAATCTTTTAGGAGTTGCTCCTACTCCTGGTTCACTTAAGGAAGTAGGATCATTGGTAGTGTTGTGTATTCTCTTCTCTTTAGAACTACCCAATCCTGATTTGTCTCTTGCTTCCTTTCCTTGAACAACTCTTGCTTCAAAACCACTTAATGTAGTCTTCAACGATTGAGTCTGTTGAGCTTTTGTGAATCCTGGTAGTAGCATCTTTGAAGGTTTAACATGAGCAATGTCAGAGGTTTCCTTTTCTTTATCTTCTGATATCAAGCCAATTTGATCTATGTGAGAGGTTGCTTGCTTCACTATAATATCAGATTTTACTAAGTCTTGATTTTGAACAACATGAGCTTTGTCAGAGGTTGTTTGAATATCCTTTTTCTTCAAAATCAGACTAGTATCTTCATCATTAATTATTTCTTCATCCATGATTGGCATGTATACCTTTACAGGTTCATCAATTTTTGTTTTGCCCTTGGATCTTGGATCTACCTCCACTTGTGATTTGGCTTTGGTTGCCTCAGAATCTGTCTTCTTCTTAATCACAATACCCTTAGGCTTTGGAAGCTTCTTTTCAACAATAGAAGCTTTAGACTTGAATTTGACATTTTCTGCTTTGAATCCGGCTTCTTCTTCCTTTAGACTTTCAAAGTCCATTCCTGGAATTTCTTTAAGAAATAATCTCTTTGAAATATCTTCATCCAGCTTCTGTAACTTAAGGTCTTGATAGTAAACTATTGTTTCCTTCCCCTTGAGCTTCATTTTCTGCATAAACTCTTGACTTTCACCCTGTGTCAGAACTTGTTTACCAGAACTTAATCTTCTATCAGCATCAGAGTTTGATCTCTGTGTAGAAGTTTCAGCTTTCCTTGATGAAGAACCTTTACCTTGACCATGACCTCTACCCTTTTCAGAGTTTCCCTGGTCATCATTTCCATCATCCTTACCCTTCAGTGGTTGGATAGAATTGCATTTGGACTTAATCACTTTCTCCCCTTTTTGGCATTAGCAGGTAGAAGAAGAGAGACAAGCAATTCCACTGAGGATTGGATCTCATTGAATTGAGTTTGTTAAGAAGCTTGATTCTTTAGAATTTTAGAAATCTGATCTTGTTGCTTCTCCTGAGTCTTTTCAATATACCCAATTCGGTCAAAGGCTGGCTTGAAAAATCTGTTCTTTTCTAATTTTACATTCATATCTTGCTGGATCAGTGATTCTTGTTCACCTTGTCATGAGTTATTGAGTGTTGACCTTGAAGATGCCTTGTACTCAATGCAGTAACTCTCAGCTATGCCTTGAAATCATCATTTATCAGCATTTCATCAGCTTTGGCCAGGTGCTCAGCAAGAATTTTTTTTCTGTAGGAACAAAATCAACTTTGTTCCACTCCTTAGTCCACTCCTTTCCTCTAGGAGTTTCACTCCAAGGCACTGGTGCATCCTCTCTAACAAACTTCTTGATTAGATCAGCTTTGCATGGAGCTTGTTGAGGTGCATGTCCAGATGGACCAGCTGCATCAACATCTATATTTGTAGCAGCTTCACCAGTAATTTCAGCATTGACAGCATCAGAACTTACAGAGCCTGTAGTATCAGCATCCTCTGATAGAATAACAGTATGTGAGGCTATAGAGGTTTCAACATCATCCTCTAAATTATGATCTGCAACTAAGTTCTGATCAACATCCAAATTTTGATGCCCACCTATAATTTGATCTTCATCATCTAGATTCAGAACTGGTGTTGTTGGAATATCTGCATTGAAATCAGCATCTAGAAGTGGTGTTGTTGGTGGAGTAACTTGAGTGGGTGGAGATTCCAAGTACAGAACATCAGGCACAACCAAGTTGTGAATGTCTATTTCATCACTTGTACCTGGATCTTCAGCATGTACTGGATCATTAATAGGAGACACAGGAGGTGTAGATACTTTCTCTGGAATATCCTCTTGTTCTTGAATAGGACACTTGTGAGCTGATTCAGCAGTGGGAAGTAATTCAATTACTATAGGTTCTGTTGAGATTAGAGATTCCTGACCCCCTTCCTTAGTTGCTGCTTCCAGGATTTCTTCAGAGTGTGATGATTCACTTACAGCCCTCCTGGCTCTTTGCTTTTTAAGTCTCTTTGCTGAAGTAGAGACTTTGGGAGCTTCATCATCAGTATTTAGCTTTCTAAGCCTTGTGAGGGACCTAGAACTCCCAGTTTCAGTATCTTTTTGAGAAGAGATCTTCTCAGCTTCTACAACAGGTTTTGATATTTGAACCTGTTCCTCAGTATCTGACTCATCTCTCAAAATAATTCTCCTTCTCTTCTGCTGAGACTGAGGCACAGTCTCTGTCCTCTTGGATTTTGAAGATGAAGGCTTCACTGGATGTGCTGAAGGTTGTGGTTGAGTTTGAGGTTGGTGAGAGATGGTATGTTCTGATGGCTGTTGTGTTGGTTGTGATGAGTTGGTGGGTTGGACATCAGGATAGACAGATGTATAAGTTTGTGGATCAGCATTTACCAAGATTTGTTTTACTGACTGAGGAATCTGTAAGGGTCTCAGCATTTGTTTCTTATTGTCAGCATTTAACAAATCATTAAAGGCCCTTTTTGCAAGCTTAAAGGGTGAAATTAAATCACTGGCTGGTTGGGGTTCATCAGCACAACAAAAAGTATATATAAGCTGACATAATTTAGCAAAGTATACTACATTCCTATCCTTGGTCATCCTATCCCCTATAAAACCTAGTACAACACTTGCAAAATCAAAATGAGTTTGATGGATAAGGGTATACCCGATTTGCTGACTCATGATGGGAATAACATCAAAGTTGGAGAATTTATTGGCGAATGCCTTGGTGATATAATCAAAGAAAAAGCTCCATTCCTTTCTGATATTTGATCTTTTCAGTTGACCCAGCTTTCCTAAACTTTTCTCATAGCCCAGACTGGCCATAAGCTGCTGTAAAACAGGATCCTCCACTGTTGAGAATGTACAACCTTTAGGTAAGTGGAGAGCTTTACGAATTGCTCCTGGAGTAACTACATGCTCGACATCTCCTGATGTGAAAATTATTCTTGGTGAAACAGCAGCACCACCATTATCAAAAAGCCCAGTTCACCAAAATGTCAACACTTGTTTGCTTGAAATAGTTTGAGGTTGGGTCAAAGCATACCCAATCTCACTATTAGCTAATAAATCTTGCACAAAGTGCAGATCTGATGGAGCTTCAGCCTTATTCAAGATTGTAGCATAGTTATTTGGTACAAACTTGGCTCCATCAACAATTAGATCCTTAGGCGCCATCAAAAATAAGTGAGAAGTTAGAGTGCCTGAAAGGTGTTTGAGAAAATGTCTGTATAGAAAACCGTCAGAAAATATGAGAGAATAAGAAAAAGAGAGAGAGTGAATAGAATAGAAATGGGAATAAAAGAGTTAAAAATCTTTTATCTCTTTTACTTAGACAATCCACGTGACAACAGTTATGAGAAGTGTAACAGACCTTACACCTGTCAGCCATGCAGCAGTTAAGACAAGACTTAATGGGCACGGTAAATAAGTAATGATTACTTTGCACGTTCAGTTTTTCAAAAAGAAACTGTTCCCACTAAACAAATGATTATTACTGCTTTATCTCACATAGTCCAATATTCTGAAAAAATATGACCGTTCAAGTAATTACCAATAATAAATCAAGTAAATAAATACTGCCACATCAGCATCAGAACTTGATTATTATCATAATTTAAAAATCATCAGAATATGGCTCCTTAACTCAAAAGGTGAATGTTTATTTCTGTAATTCTTCACACAAATACTGATATGGTTACAACAGAACTTAATCATCAGAACTTGTCCTCAGAATTTATGCAACTGACACTTAAACTGTTCATCTAAAGCAACATTGATCACCATAGTAATTTTCATCATTCATATGGAGTGTAAGTGTATGCATTAAGCTAAATATCAGATAAAGAGTAAAGTCTGATTCACTTCAGTATATCTTAGAAATAAGGCATAACTCAGAACTTTGCTGAAAATCTGTCATTAGTCTGAAGTCCACTACAGAATGAGTTTATGCATAAGTCCACCTCAACTATTTTGTGCTCATTTTATGCATCTTTTGAAATTTCTTTTTACAGTGGCTTCTCAGTGTAAGTGAGTCACGACTGCTTATCAGAATTTATGCTATTATCAAAGTATTTCTCCAGTAATCAGAGAATGTGAAAAGTCACCAAGAATATTTATTTTGCTTTTCTAATGCATATTACTTAATACCAGCAATGCACTTGGGTCTTCCATTCCACATGTATTTTTCTCTAGATCTCAAAAGAGTACCTGATTTTTATTTCTTTTTCTTTTGATAAGTGAGATTTATCAACACTTAGTACATCCATAAGATTTACCAACATCAGAACTTAACAGATAAGAAGCACTATTCTAGTTTTTGACTTAGTAATAAGATACACAAAGTAAACCTAACCAAGCTCAGTATCAGAATTTGCTTGTGTTAAAAGATTTCCATATAAACAATTACTTCAAACATGGGATCTTTAGTATATTAAAGACTACTAAGTCAGAATCTAGCAAAGTTATCCTCATTGGATTGAATAGTCACAGAAACATTCATATCACTATCAGAGTTTATAAATTCACATCAGACAACAATCAGCACTTAGAAAATTTCACTTTAAGCACAGAATACATAAAGATAGTAATATCTGTAAATACTGACCATAAAGTCTGATGTATAAGAACTTAAACTTAGCAGATTTAGAGAAAGAACCTGAAACCATTCCAAGTTCATTTACCAATCTTGTAAAAGTAGCTTCGCACAATGGTTTTGTGAAGATATCTGCTAGTTGTTGATCTGTTGGAACAAAGTACAATTCCACTGTACCCTCCATCACATGTTCCCATATGAAGTGGTACCTAATGTTGATGTGCTTTGTCATTGAGTGTTGAACTGGATTACCTGTCATAGCAATAGCACTTTGATTATCACAGTAAATAGGGATTTTAGAATATGTTAACCCATAATCCAGTAACTGATTCTTCATCCAAAGAATCTGTATAACACCCTCCGAATCCGGGGTATAGATTTGGGGCATTATTAACACCAATTACCAACTAAACCTGCACAAGAGGAATATAAATATAATAATTACCCCGAACTATCACTACTCAGGATCTTTTAAGGTCTGAGTTGAAAACAAGAACCACATACTACACTTTATTACAAACCCAAATAAATAAAACATGTATCAAGAACTCTCTTTGTTACAAAACTTTATTCTATCTACAATCTCACCACACAACTTTTATTCAAACTACTCAAGACTTTTATTCAACCCAGCATTACTACTTATCTTGCTACACCTGATCTGGAAATTTAAAGCTCTCTTCGGGAATGGGAAGGAACACTCTTGGTATAAGAGGGTCCCGCTGCTTGACTCGCTTCTTGACTATGCGGGTCCTGATGGGTTTCATTCTCTACCTTAACTGTAAAACAATAGGAATAACAATAAAAGGGGATGAGCCAAAATTGCTCAACCAGCCTGCAACAATATATATAGTATAAAGAAAGAGAAATAAGTGAACCAATAAGCTGCTGGTTGGAACAACCATCTGAATCTGTATAGGATAGTAATTTGCCAATGCTGGCGAGTACCAAATGAACAAGACTGGAAACAAGAACCAACATATGCACTATAACCTGCTGATCAGTCAGAATATAGTGCGGATCTATACCCAACTGCATAGACCCAACCAACATAAAGAGTACTCAGGCAACTATGGCCTATTAAATAATGGTCTGGGTAAAACCCAGCCCGTATAGTAACCATCCAGTCCAAGGCTTAGCATCCGGAACAATCGGAATGCTTTTGATATATCCCAACACCAGGATATACCAGAGTATATGTAACAGGGGTAAAAAGGATTGAAATATGAACATGGAATTCAATAAATTGGGTGAAATCAAGAATCGAAATGAAATTGAAACAAGCAATAATAAATGGGTAACAGTGTATATGAACAATGATTATGAAAGGTAACTCATATGATAAAAAGGAAATATAAATCACTATTCTGAATTTAGAATAGGGGAAAAACTTGTCTTGCGCGTACTTAACCTGGTTTAACTCACCGCCTTCTATCCCTAGCTTGCTTTGCCTTGCTAACACTGAACCAATCATGGAAAGATATTCGTTTAGATAACTTACTATATACGTGTATCTTGAATTGATATCACGCAACCTTATCAGTCTACCCATGCGTTTCTATCTGACTCGCATATATACACATACATTTATACAGCACATCTATTCACATAATCACGTAAAGCACGTAGCACATAATCAATTTTTAGACTTATAATTATTTTTAGAATCAATTCTAGAGTCATACCTGTATTACTAGTCTTATCTCATTTTATTATAATTTTTCGGGATTTATTCGACTCAATTATACCCCTATTAGGACTTATAAACTATTAATTATCACCAAACCACTCTCTTTCGAAAGAAATTATAACTTACAACTATTTTTACTGGATTCGTCTCATTTTTCTGAGTCTAGGGGTCTTCGTTTCGCTCAAATCGGACTAACGGTTGAATTATTATGAATTAAATAAGATTTAATTAATTAATAATTAATTATAAATAATTAATTATAGTTAAACAATCCTTAATTATATTTTTAAATAATTAGTTAATAATTATTGTATTTAAAAATAATTAATCCCTAATTATTAGGAATTATAACTATTTATTACAAATTATTATTACTTATTCGATTAGATCGATTATTTACAAATAATCAATCGATTTAATTAACTGATACGCTATTTATCGAATAACTACGAATTACTCGAATTATAGACCAATTTAACGATTAATCACTCGTATAACTACGAGCTACTCGCAATTCTCGCATAATTATCGAACTATTATATTATTATTGAAATGCATACGATTCGCTAATCAAATAATTACCGATATTTAATTATACGATATAAATAATTACCGCAATATTATTCGAATAACTATCACTCGAATACTAATTCTAATTAGTGAATCACTATTCACATTATTAACTAATTATTAGATTATTAATCACATTACTTAATTATTTCTAATTCTTATTTATTAATTAATTACCTAATTATTAATTAATTACCCAATTATTAATTAATTAGATAATTAATTAATAATTAGATAAATAATTAAATAATTAATTAAATAAATAAATTTGAATTTATAATTTAATAAAATAATTTAGAAATTAATAATACTATTTTTCAGAATTTAAAACTAATTTTTAATTAATTTTTAGAATTATTAAAAACTAATTTTAATATACTAAAATATAAATAAATAATTAATTTCCCAAAAACACAATCAGGGAACTGGATTTGAGTTCTGAAGGATTAAACACGGGTCGTTTCCGGGTTGCAAACCGGGTCGAACCCAGGTCGCTCAAGAACAAGGTCGGCAACCCAGAAAACTCCGACGCCAGCGGCGTTTCTCGGCGAAAGTCCGGCGAGACAAAAACACGACCACAGCTGCGATTTCAATCCCGTTTCTTCACCGTTTTTGTTCCACAGCAACCACACGACGTTCCCTTCTGATCCTCCTTCCTCGTTCATCGACACAGCAGCCGGAAAACTGAGAAACGCGGCGGCGCCGCCGCTTTCCGGCCACCCCGAAAAAAGAACCCAACCGGCACAAAACCGGTGCCAATCGACTCGCAACACAATGATCTAAACGTTCGTAATCATCAAAACATCAAACAACAACCAGAAAATCAAACCCGAATTCGCGATTAAAACCCGAAAATAACAACTTTCAATTCGATCAATCAAACGTTAAAAACAATCACATAATTGAAAACTACAGATCATAAGCTTCAAAACGAGTACTCACATGACTGATTTGGACTCCGGAATCACGATGAAATTCGACCTTGATCCTCCTGCTCTGTTCTTCACAAACCCTAACCCTAACCCTAATTCCCTTTTTCTTTTTCTTTTTATTTTCTGATTTTTAATTATAATTAACTAATTTAATTAATAGTAATTCAGGTATTTATATTTATGAAAATAATACCCCTAAGTAAAATTAAGGGTCTAATTACACTCCTAATAAAAATATTTGGCCCCAATTTTTATAATTTTTTGGGTATTAATATTGAATTTTTAAATATCCAATAAATACAAACTAAATGCTAAAAATTCCCAAAAATTGTGATTATTACAAAAATACAAAGAAAAATGATAGATGATAATTTCATGATCATTTAAAAATAAAAATGTAATTTTTGTGGGGTTTTTGGTACCCGAAGGGGTCCGGAAAAGTCATTTTTCGCGAAAAAGGTTAATTTGTAAAACGTCTAGGGGTTCAGAATAGCGATATGGTATAGGGCATTTTTAATAAAATAGAGCCAATGATTTTGTTTGAAATACGGGATTTTAAAACATAGTTTTGAGCTGTACGGGTTTTGATATAAAATATATAACTGACGATAAAATGCTCAATAAATATCCAAAACACGTTTGGATCAAAACAGCCAACACATAACACACATCAGTTAGGGTTTAATGACTTAACACATTTAATCACATAATAATACACATAATCTATCATTATTATAATATAATACAAACGTTCTCGGTCGTTACATTCTCCCCCCCCCCTTAATAGGATTCTGTCCTCAGAATCACACTATGCAAATAACTGAGGATACTTTTCTAACATTTCACTCTCAAGCTCCCAGGTTGATTCTTCAACCACTGGTTTCTCCACAAGACTCTCACTAATGACACAGACTTATTTCTTAATACCCTCTCTTGCCGATCTAAAATCCTTATCGGCTGCTCTATATACGACAAATCTGCCTGAAGTTCTACTAGTTCATATTCTATTACATGCCTTGTATCAGGATTGTACTTCTTAAGCATAGATACATGAAATACGTTGTGAATGTGCTGCATATGGGGTAATAAAGCTAACTCGTACGCAACCTTCCCAATTTTCTTCAAAATCTCAAATGGTCCAACATATCGTGGCTTCAATTTCCCTTTATTGCCAAATCTGGTCAATCCTTTCCATGGCGATATCTTAAGAAATATGTATTCTCCTTCCTGATAGTCCATATCCTTCCTTGCTTGGTCTGCATATTTGCTTTGCCTGTTTTGCGCTGCCTCGATTCGTTTTCGAATAAGTTCAATCTTTTCTTTTGTCTGCCGAATTAATTTTGGACCCAAAATCTTGCGTTCTCCAACTTCATCCCAATGCACTAGTGATCTGCATTTTCTCCCATATAGTGCTTCATACGGTGGCATTCCAATACTGGCGTGATAGCTGTTATTATAAGAAAATTCCACTAGGGATAAATGTTCATCCCAACTGCCTTCAAAATCGATCGTACAAACTCGTAGCATGTCTTCGATCATTTGAATATTCCTTTCACTTTGACCCTCGGTTTGCGGATGATAGGCCGTACTCATGTTCAATTTCATTCCTAGACATTCTTGGAATTGTCTCCAAAATCTTGAATTGAAACGAGGATCTCGATCCGATACAATCGATACTGGTACTCCATGACGCATCACAATTTCTTTAAGATATAAGTGCACTAACTTGTCCAGTGAAAATCTCTCGTTAATCGGAAGAAAATGTGCTGATTTTGTCAATCGATCAATAATAACCCAAATTGCATCGTGATTTGCTTTCGTCCTTGGAAGTCCCTGTAACACCCCCAAATCCGGGGTCGGGGATCCGGGTTGTCACGAGTTCCACTTCCCTTAACAACACCCAATCTTATTAAACAATCAACTACTCTTTACTGTGACCCCACAATATACACACACACACCACAAGTTATAGTCTCAGAGATGAATACTCAAAAAAATAACACAAGTCATTTTATTCCACAATTATATGTCAATACACCCTAAAAAGGTTTCTGAATAAATTTACATTTCTTTGCCATTATTACAATTCATAATATACATAAGTCTGGTACATTATTAGTTGAAAACTTAGCCTATTGGTAATTTCTACCTCAGCTACAGTGGCCTCAACGCTTCCAGAAAGCTGCGGAACGTTTCCTATCCGCTTGCGAATTGGGAGCTTGGTCCTGTTCATCTTATCTATCTGATGTTGTGTGATGAAAGAAGAAAGCAAGGGTGAGCAGCAAGCCCACCAAAATAATATGTATAATGATTAACAATATATGAGCCTACTCATAATACTCATGAAAGTCTTGGTCAAAAGAAATGAACCAAGTTTGATATCTTAATGCGATGAAGTCGCAAAATATTTAGTATATATACTTTTCAAAATATTGGAAGTCCTCTTCCATGCATAATATACACAAAGTCCCAGTGTATAACTGTATAAAAAAATATCGTTGCAAGGTGATCTCATATATCTAACCTTGTCTCAACGTTTTTCTGAAAATCTTTGTCATTCATAAGACAATTATTAATTAGATATAAGTTTAAAAGATGAAGTTACCAAATACTTCACTACACTTATATCATTTATAAAGCTACTTGAACTACCATTGTTCAAAGTATAATGAGCTTTCAACAGTTCATCACATAGATGAGACTACAAGACAAGATTTGAATAGATTAAATCTTTAAAATATTATTAAAGGAAATGAAGTTATGACATACTTCATTAAGTTCTGATATATATATATATATCCACATATACATCTTCCTTTATACATTTCCTGAAAACCTCTGTCATGTAAAGTATGAACAGAATTGCAATATCCAATAATTTTGGAAAGGAAAAGAATTTTGGCATAAACCAGATATCTTGCTGATCAGGCAAAGATACCCATAAGTAACCTTTTCTACTAGTAGATGGATGAATTCCCCACTGGTCATCACCCTGGTCGTAATAGGACCTTATGCTGGACTGCCACTCAGCCACTTATGCATTTGATGGACTCCCACGGAGCCACTTACACTATCATGGACGCCCACTGAGCCCATGTTGCTTATGCCGACTCAATAGATGGACTTACTTCCCGAACATTGGGTAAGTAATCAATTCATTTACCAAAACTGCAACTGTGTTGCGAATATAAAATACACCACAGAGCCGGATCCCTCAGGTTTTGAGCGAGTATTTAAATCCCCTTAAAAAAAGGAAGATCTTAAATATAAAAATGAGTTTTGGGATCCGTTCTAACTTTTAAAAATCATTTTGAAGACTCGAAAACACTTTATAGAGTGTTTGGAGTAAAGCTGATTTAATGAAGTAAATCAGTCCCCAGAATATTTAGAAAATGACTGAATATTATTATTTAAATAATATTCCCATAAAGAATAATCTTTATAAAAATAATTGAAGTAGAAGTATTAAAACTTATACTTGAAACGAGTATAAAATAACCAAAGATATACTTATATGAAAGTACTATCTTTATTTGAATAATCGAAAATAAGTTTGATTATTGACACCTTATTCTTTAATAAAATAAAGAATATATCTCAGCAAATAATCGGAGTCATAGATCCTCAAATGAATATTCAAATAATATTCATTAAATAATATAAACTGAGTTATAAGCCCTCGAATGAATATTCAAATAATATTCAGATAATAAAATAAAAGGAGTCATAAGTTCTCGAATGAATATTCAAAATAATATTCATTTAATATAAAGGAGTCATACACCTTCGAATAATATTCGAAATAATATTCAATAATAAAATAAAGATAAAGTTATCGAATTAACCTTATTCAATTAATAGTTTTGAAAACTATGACCATATATATATATATATATATAAGTATATATATATATATATATTTATATTCATATATACAAAATCTACTCGGGATCCTCGACTCCCGGTTTTAGAAAATATTTTTACCTTTGGGTCCCTATACTAATGGTATATGCAAATTACCGCTATCCTCTA
Source organism: Apium graveolens (assembly GCF_009905375.1). NCBI lineage: Eukaryota > Viridiplantae > Streptophyta > Magnoliopsida > Apiales > Apiaceae > Apium > Apium graveolens. Next base: position 208,746,409 of record NC_133653.1, read on the forward strand.
GCATAGGTATTATCAACTGAATCAACAGATATATATGGAAAGAATACGAAACAGGCATGCATATATATATACCATAGCAGCATGCTTCAATATATTGCAATATTTGCTAATTAACCAACATGCATCTATCGCAAGATAATGCAAATACATATATTCATCACAACAACAGTTATAACGGGTAGAAAACTTGCCTGAGCGACTTGGGGTGATAAAAGGCTCGGGACGAGTTTGGTAACCTATAAACAACAAGTAAGTGGGAATTAAACCAAAGTCACTTGTAAATCTATACTTTAACTAACTTAGACTCTAATGCTTATTTTGCGCTTACTGATTCACTTAAGTCACTCGAGTACCCTCGGCTCCACCATTTTTAATAATTTAACCTTTACGAGTTTTAAGGCGATTCCTTCGCGAGTGTCTTACCAACTGCCTAACACACTTACCATAAATGTTTCATACTTCAATTAGTCCTTTTTGGTCTTTAACCTATGTTTCAAAGTAAGGCGAGGGGAAAAGTTTCGTTCACGAAACGCCGTTACTTGAAACGGTCGTTTCTCCTAAACCGTGCATCGGAATCGAACGAACTACATATCAAAACGAAGCTCGTAACATGAGCTATCTAGACATGACAATGGTCATAATCTAGCAGGGGGTTCTAGGGTCCTAATGTTATGCACAAAAACAGTCTAAAGAAAATCGGACGTTACGACGGCTATGTTTACGCGATTTCCCAATTTTAAACCATTCAAAACCAACCCAATTCAACCTCAATCCAACATACAACCAACATCCATCCTTATCACATCATAACAACCCCAAACAATTCAATTTTAACATTCATACTTATGCCTAAGCTTAACTTTAACCATACTTAAGTTCTTTTAATCAAAACAACAACATTTACCATTCCATTTCAATACCATTTCACTCCCAAACTCTAAATCACAAACATCAAGCTACAATATCACCCTACTAATCAAAATCATCTTATAATACATAGGAATCTAGGGTTTGGAGATGATATACCTTCCTTGAAGTGGTGGGAGGAGCTAGGAAGCCTTAAGAAGCTTTGAGAAGTCTTAGGAATGCTTGGATCTTCAAGGAAATCAAGAAAAATTTCAAGTTAAAAACTTGAAAACACTATTCATAGTCTTCTTCTTTGATTAAATGAAGAATATTGAGAAGGAATTAATGGCTTAAACTCATGATATAGCCCTAACTAAGCATAAAGATGATTAGGGAATTATCTTACCAATTTAGGAGGCTTGGATCTTGAGTTTTGAATTTCTTCCCCTATTGAAATAGTAAAAGCCGAGAGCAAGCTTGCTTGGAATGAGAGAATTGATTTTTTTGTGTTTTGATGAAATGATTTGCTTGGCTTGGTTGATTTGATTTTGTGTTTGATTTAGTCAATTACCTTGTTGCCCTTGAATTTGTGTGGTTCTCATTCAACCACACCTCCTTCCTTCCCATGTCATGCCTATGTCATGTGGTGATGTCATCCTTCCCTCCTTGTCCTCTTCTCATTGGTTGGGTGACATCACTCTCTCTAATCCCTTTGATTAACTTCCTAATTGTTTGCCTAATGACCGCTGATCTGTTATACGGTTCGCTTAACTTTCGTTCTCGTTTATCGTTTGAAGGATCATACCCGAGATCTTATTACTTAGGTTCCCTTAACCTTTCTCAATACATTATATTCCTTTTTATGATCCTCTATTATAATCCTTTAATTTAAATCCTTTTTATCCTGTTACCTTATACTCAATTCTCTCCGTATCTAGTGTATTTCCGGGAAAATCAAAGTGTTTGGATTTGGATTCTGACGATCTTTACATACACTTATATCCCATATAAAGTACTAATAAAATCTCAGAATATCCATATCAGAACCCCTGCATAGTGTGGCATGAAAAGTTTTCTCATTCAGCAAAAACACTATTCAAAAGGGTTTCAAAATTTCCCAAAAATTGGGGTTATTACAGTCTCCCCTCCTTAAAAGGATTCCGTCCCGGAATCAGATAGAAATGAATAGGGATACCTGCTTAGCATTGCACTTTCTAATTCTTGAGTAAATTTTCCCACATTGTGGTTCTACCATCAAACTCTGACTAGTTTGATAACCCTTCTCCTAAGCACTTGTTCCTTCTTAATCTATACCCTTCCTGGTTGCTCCATATAGGTTACGTCTGGTTGCATGTCTATGCGCTCATATGCCCCTATTTGTCTAGCATCCGAATTACACTTCCTTAACATTGGTACGTGGAACACGTTATGAACTTGCTACAGGTTCGGGGGTAGGGCTAGCTCATATGCTAACTTCCCAAACGTCTTTATATACCCAAGGGTCCAACAAATTGTAAACTTAGCTTTCCTTTCTTTCCGAACCTCATCAATCATTTCCAAGGGTTTCCAAGGGAATACCTATAACATTACTAGGCCCTCTATTTCATACTCTTTGCCCTTTTTGAGTCAAATTAGCATACCTCTTATGTCCATCTGGGGTTACTACCATCCGTCCTCTGATTAGATCTATTATATCCCTGGTCCTTTGGACTACTGCGGGTCCGAGCATTTTGCACTCTACAACTTCATCCTAACATAAGGGAAATCGACATTGCCTTCCCTCAAGGATCTCATAAGGCGATATCTCAATACTGACATATGATCTATTGTCATAAGAAAACTCAATCCGCGTTAAGTGATCATTCCAAATTCTTTCAAGTCTATTGCACAGACTCTCATTATAGCTTTTATCATTAGAACTTTTGCTTCTCAATACCCATTCTTTTCCAGTTCGTAATCGCTACTACCTTCCGTTCCTAATATTATACGGGTTATACTTTTGCTCGCTAGCGTTCTATAACCTTTTAATAACCACGTCAACCTTAGTATCACGAATGTGTTTCCATTCCGCATACTACCACCACTTTATTACTCCTTTTTCAGTTGTTTCTATTTTCCAAAATTTGATCAATCATATAGAAGTAAAGGAATTTGTTGAGAGATCACTATGATCATGAACACTTGTTATATCGCATAGTTAGTACAGAAGGTGGCCAGCCTTTAGTACTTGACAAGCAATTAAACAATAGCTGGTATCCTACTCGGCTTCTATCACACAGATAGATAGTCATTCGGAAATACCTCCCCTTCTGGAAGGGTTGTTCTTCTCAGTTCACATGAAATGAAAAGAAGAGAAAAGAATGAACTGAAGAGAATTGTATATATGAAAAAAATATTGCCATAAAATATCTGGCTTGGAACCTACCTCTGAACTATAGAGGTTTGTCATAGGAGAACAAAACATATATGTATTTATATCAACATCAAGTATTATAGCATCCTATTTCACATGCCTAAATATTTTTTTGCTATTCCGTCCATCATTCTATGGACCCATGCTCTTCCTCGAGCTTATACACAATCACCTTTGAAACTCCTTCGATATCGAAAATCGAACCTGGGATCTCATTCTAGACATCATCGTTACTTGAATTCTATGCTTGCACCGTAACCTTCCTCGTATAATAATACGGCTCTCTATTGATAAGAAAGAATAAATATTCAATAGGTAGATACTCTACTTAATTAGTCTATCAATGATAACTTATACACTACCACGACCCGCTTAGTGGTACTCAATCTCAACATCCATTCCAATACAACTCTCACGGTTGTAAACAGCTCATTACTCGCAGAATCATTGCTGCATTACTATGGTCCACCACTGACCTACTGTAGTCATTCATTTTCCATGAAGACTTAATAGCTAACCATACGGAGTCCATACATCTCGTATCTAATTCTTCTAAGGAGGTAACATAATCACTATTCATGATTCATGAAGAACACTCCTGATCCTGACATACATACATGACATGAAGCAGATAAAATTGCAGAAGAGTTTCAATCAAGGCAACGATAGCAGGTTAATACCATTCTTAATCATATGCCTTCAATAGAAGACTTAACTCAAAGGTTCGTTTAGTCCTTTTTGAAATATGGTCCTGGATTATTCTCAAGATAGGATCTTCTGAGATAGATAGCCCGCTCATGGCGATTACACGAATTAAACATTTACCAACTACTATTACGGTTGGGTATTGCACAGTCATCAGAAGGAATGTCAATCTTCCAAACCATAATACAACCTTCACAGCTTTAACCATCATCACTGTATTCCTCTCGCACGAGCGCCTATAATTATTCTCTTACATTTAAAGTGTCGGCCACCTCTTTGGCCTTTCCTGATAGTAAAATTTCCTTATAGTCAATGTCGTCTTAACCACTTTCACTAATTTTCTACCCTATTTCCGATCACTGCTTGAGTGAAGATGTTTTCCTTAAAATCAGATGAGTAAAAAAAAATCACCATTTTTCCATAAGTTATCCCCTCAGTCTTTAGAGGTTAATCACTGTCATGACTGACTCTTAATCATACTTAGAACATCTTTTATCCTGGGCCCTAACTGCCCTGAACAATTTCGACCTTTACTGGTTCGATTCATACTTTCTCGTGGTTCAACACGTGCCCCACTCGGTATCATTATAATTATGTCATATTTCCTTTATCCACATTTCTATTCTTGAGAATTTTGAATATTACTTTTTTCCTTATAAAACCTCTAAGGTTATCCTTCAATCGTTCCTCCTGTATTCCCTAGATACAGGGCATATCACAATACCATTTACTAATAGTAGAACCATTGTCTATATACTTCGGAAAAATTTCTCCACTGATTCTTAAAGGTTGTTGTTACCTTAACCCTTTCCCAATCATACTGTCAAAACTCATACTGTCCCTATTAAGGGTGACATGCCAACCTTTATGCAATCCCCTAGGATTCATTTTAAGTTACCAATGTTCTATCCTTAATTCCACCTTTAAAAGGTACCTGCATCCTTCCATGGATAAATCAAGTCATATATCCTTGATAGATTGTCTTATTCATCATTCCCACCTCGATAGTCTATACCTAACTTCATAATAGCATCCTTATTCAAATTGAGGTCAATCCATATGGCCTCCAAAAGATAAGAATGGTCATCCGCTTTTCTTTCCTGATTTGGTAATGATAACATGGATGTTCTGGAAGATATTGGTCATGTTCAACGTGAACTTCTTCTTAATAATTCCTTATTTACTTTTGTTGTTTATCTCAACAGTCACCTCAATGTTGGGGTATCTTTCATACCTGGCGTCTCCCTTTCTGGGTATCAAGCCACCGGTCTTACACTTCACATTCTTGAAGGTCACTTCCTTCATCCAATTTTTCCTAATTTCTTACTTCCTTGTCTCCTCAGTCTATCCGCGTCTCATTATTTATCCTTCGAACTATTTCAAGGTTTCCTCGAATCCTCCCAACTTAAAGGGGGTATAATATATGTATCTCTTATACCTTCAACCATCAATTTTAACTCATGGTGGATCATCATCATCCTGACGATTACATACTTTTCTATTTCTATTGCTATGAGTCTTTAGGGTTTCCTCATACCCAACTCCCTTATCATTCCTCAAACTCTATTGCCTTTATATTCCTTTCCACTTCAGTTTCTTTTTATTTTCCTTTCTCTTATCATTATTTCACAAACCAATCACAACATAAGCATTGATTTCAAACATCCCGTCATTCTGGATTCGTGTCCTTAGAACGAATATTGACAACTTTTACAACTTAGATTCATAATTTATCATACTCGTCTGCCTTTGTTCTGACTCTAAAGCTTTTACACTATCTCCATAACCTTGGGAATTACTTTCCCGAAAACAATTGACTGAACTTAAATCAGTTTATTCTAACCTCTGGCTCCGTGCCTTTCTTGGTCTTTCACCAGCAGGTGGCCTCTCTCTTAGGAGGGTAAGTGATAAAAACAGTCTTTTGTGATTCGTCAATCATTTAGAATCTCAAATGATTCCTATATTTCCTTTAGCCAGGCTCTTGCCTCGACTGGGTCAGCTTGTTCCTTGGAACTCTGAGAGCTTAGCGACTTAGGGGTCCTGAAAGAATTTCACACCACATTGTTTCCTCAAGGTGGTGGTTGGGAATAAAATATAAGTTCTGTTTAGACAGGTTCATGGATTTCCGTATAGGAGTACCGTTTCGGGTCTCCTTATCTTGCTCGACTTCTGCTGTCTTAGTCTAAATATTTCTTCCTATTCCCCATAATTGGGGTCATCTTTTAATTTAAAATCTTCATTTTCCACTTTATTATATTCCGGATTCTTTATATCTTAATTGCGACCTCCCTGATTATCACATTCAAGGTTTGCCCCTAATCTTATTCCTTGTGGGGGCATATTACTTGGAAAATTTTGAGAATCTCCGGATATTTGTCTTACTTACTTTGCTTAAGTCTTCCCCTCATTTAGTCCTTGCACGATTGCAAATTATGAATTCTCAAGTTCGATAAACTTCATGACACTCTCTTAAGTGTTAATAGAGCAATTAACAATGTGATTTTATCACAAACAAACTGATCTGAACTGAAATTAATGAATATATATATAACCATTTGTTCGAGGGTACAACAACTGAACATATTAAAGAGGATTACATCATATGAACTTATCGCTCCTATCCCAAAAGTACTACCATAGATAGTCATCTCGTCATTAAAACTAATCATTCATAACTAGGCTAATCCTCCAAAAGCGGTGCTACATGAAACCCTTGTTTGATTGCTCTGGCTCTGCACACTACCATGGATTAAGAGATGCGAGCACGCACGACATCCCTAACCTGCTCCATCATAGAGGTGATGAGGTCTAAGATAGTCGCAAGTAGAGCTGGATCAACCTGACCCTCAAGATGGCCTCTAGCTGTAACACGGGTGGTAGCCTCAATCCTTTCCATGCTATACGTTAATCCTGCCGGAAGTATCCCACCCTCAATCCTTGGTGCAGTAAGTCGATCCAACAGATCACTCCTAACATTCCGGGCCTCTGACAGGCCGCCCAAAGTCATATGATAATCAGCGATAAGAGAAGCCTGAGTGGTAGCATCTAGCAGTCCATGGGGTGCAGGTGGTGCAGACCCAGGAGATCCAAATGGATAACCAAGCACGGTATCAGGTGACCATGGTGCAGGGGATAAAGGTGGCATTTCCTCAGTATGTGCTGGGCTCTGTACAGGGGAGGGAACAGGGATTGGTGGAACCTCATGGATGTCTACAAGAGCCTCTGGAAGAGGGTCTGATACTGGTATAATTGGGGTCGTGGAAGGCCCCACTCATTCTGCCCTTATTAACCTTTGTGCCCTTGGTAACTCTTCATCCTCTAGTGCAACCCTCGCGGTCATTCTTGCTCTGGTAGTCGCCCTGACTACGGTCATCTGTTCCTCAGCGGTCCTCTCTTTATTCTCATCAGGATCCTCCATGAGATCCTCCTCAGCCACAATCCTTTCCGGAATAACATCCTCAACCGCAACATTCTCTATATGAACCTCATCCGGTCCCTCATTAGGGTACTCCATCGGATTCACAATTTGATCTCCAACTTGTAATAAAACATCCTCATGCTGATGCTCCTGAACCTCAAGGTTCGGTGCCCCGCTGCCCTATACGAGAACGAACTATGTTACTATCACGATACTTATAAGGGTTCCCGTAAGGGTTTTAACTGTCAGTTCTACGTTAGGTAGCCCGACTATGAACTTGGCAACAGTTCTTATTATCTTAGTGAACTTATTATCTTAACGTCCCATCATCTCTGAGGTTTATAACGCTTAGCTCTGATACGACTTCTGTAACACCCCCAAATCCGGGGTCGGGGATCCGGGTTGTCACGAGTTCCACTTCCCTTAACAACACCCAATCTTATTAAACAATCAACTACTCTTTACTGTGACCCCACAATATACACACACACACCACAAGTTATAGTCTCAGAGATAAATACTCAAAAAAATAACACAAGTCGTTTTATTCCACAATTATATGTCAATACACCCTAAAAAGGTTTCTGAATAAATTTATATTTCTTTGCCAATATTACAATTCATAATATACATAAGTCTGGTACATTATTAGTTGAAAACTTAGCCTATTGGTAATTTCTACCTCAGCTACAGCGGCCTCAACGCTTCCAGAAAGCTGCGGAACGTTTCCTATCCGCTTGTGAATTGGGAGCTTGGTCCTGTTCATCTTATCTATCTGATGTTGTGTGATGAAAGAAGAAAGCAAGGGTGAGCAGCAAGCCCACCAAAATAATATGTATAATGATTAACAATATATGAGCCTACTCATAATACTCATGAAAGTCTTGGTCAAAAGAAATAAACCAAGTTTGATATCTTAATGCGATGAAGTCACAAAACATTCAGTATATATACATATATACTTTTCAAAATATTGGAAGTCCTCTTCCATGCATAATATACACAAAGTCCCAGTGTATAACTGTATAAAAAAATATCGTTGCAAGGTGATCTCATATATCTAACCTTGTCTCAACGTTTTTCTGAAAATCTTTGTCATTCATAAGACAATTATTAATTAGATATAAGTTTAAAAGATGAAGTTACCAAATACTTCACTACACTTATATCATTTATAAAGCTACTTGAACTACCATTATTCAAAGTATAATGAGCTTTCAACAGTTCATCACATAGATGAGACTACAAGACAAGATTTGAATAGATTAAATCTTTAAAATATTATTAAAGGAAATGAAGTTATGACATACTTCATTAAGTTCTGATATATATATATATATCCACATATACATCTTCCTTTATACATTTCCTGAAAACCTCTGTCATGTAAAGTATGAACAGAATTGCAATATCCAATAAGTTTGGAAAGGAAAAGAATTTTGGCATAAACCAGATATCTTGCTGATCAGGCAAAGATACCCATAAGTAACCTTTTCTACTAGTATATGGACGAATTCCCCACTGGTCATCACCCTGGTCGTAATAGGACCTTATGCTGGACTGCCACTCAGCCACTTATGCATTTGATGGACTCCCACTGAGCCACTTACACTATCATGGACGCCCACTGAGCCCATGTTGCTTATGCCGACTCAATAGATGGACTTACTTCCCGAACGTTGGGTAAGTAATCAATTCATTTACCAAAACTGCAACCGTGTTGCGAATATAAAATACACCACAGAGCCGGATTCCTCAGGTTTTGAGCGAGTATTTAAATCCCCTTAAGAAAAGGAAGATCTTAAATATAAAAATGAGTTTTGGGATCCGCTCTAACTTTTAAAAATCATTTTGAAGACTCGAAAACACTTTATAGAGTGTTTGGAGTAAAGCTGATTTAATGAAGTAAATCAGTCCCCAGAATATTTAGAAAATGACTGAATATTATTATTTAAATAATATTCCCATAAAGAATAATCTTTATAAAAATAATTGAAGTAGAAGTATTAAAACTTATACTTGAAACGAGTATTAAATAACCAAAGATATACTTATATGAAAGTACTATCTTTATTTGAATAATCGAAAATAAGTTTGATTATTGACACCTAATTCTTTAATAAAATAAAAAATATATCTCAGCAAATAATCGGAGTCATAGATCCTCAAATGAATATTCAAATAATATTCATTAAATAATATAAACTGAGTCATAAGCCCTCTAATGAATATTCAAATAATATTCAGATAATAAAATAAAAGGAGTCATAAGTCCTCGAATGAATATTCAAAATAATATTCATTTAATATAAAGGAGTCATACACCTTCGAATAATATTCGAAATAATATTCAATAATAAAATAAAGATAAAGTTATCGAATAAACCTTATTCGATTAATAGTTTTAAAAACTATGACCATATATATTTATATATAAGTATATATATATATATTTATATCCATATATACAAAATCTACTCGAGATCCTCGACTCCCGGTTTTAGAAAATATTTTCACCTTTGGGTCCCTATACTAAGGGTATATGCAAATTACCGCTATCCTCTAGCATAGGTATTATCAACTGAATCAACAGATATATATGGAAAGAATACGAAACATGCATGCATATATATATACCATAGCAGCATGCTTCAATATATTGCAACATTTGCTAATTAACCAACATGCATCTATCGCAAGATAATGCAAATACATATATTCATCACAACAACGGTTATAACGGGTAGAAAACTTGCCTGAGCGACTTAGGGTGATAAAAGGCTCGGGACGAGTTTGGTAACCTATAAACAACAAGTAAGTTGGAATTAAACCAAAGTCACTTGTAAATCTATACTTTAACTAACTTAGACTCTAATGCTTATTTTGCGCTTACTGATTCACTTAAGTAACTCGAGTACCCTCGGCTCCACCATTTTTAATAATTTAACCTTTACGAGTTTTAAGGCGATTCCTTCGCGAGTGTCTTACCAACTGCCTAACACACTTACCATAAATGTTTCATACTTCAATTAGTCCTTTTTGGTCTTTAACCTATGTTTCAAAGTAAGGCGAGGGGAAAAGTTTCGTTCGCGAAACGCCGTTACTTGAAACGGTCGTTTCTCCTAAACCGTGCATCGGAATCGAATGAACTACATATCAAAACGAAGCTCGTAACATGAGCTATCTAGAAATGGCAATGGTCATAATTTAGCAGGGGGTTCTCGGGCCCTAATGTTATGCACAAAAACAGTCTAAAGAAAATCGGACGTTACGACGGCTATGTTTACGCGATTTCCCAATTTTAAACCATTCAAAACCAACCCAATTCAACCTCAATCCAACATACAACCAACATCCATCCTTATCACATCATAACAACCCCAACCAATTCAATTTTAACATTCATACTTATGCCTAAGCTTAGCTTTAACCATACTTAAGTTCTTTTAATCAAAACAACAACATTTACCATTCCATTTCAATACCATTTCACTCCCAAACTCTAAATCACAAACATCAAGCTACAATATCACCTACTAATCAAAATCATCTTATAATACATAGGAATCTAGGGTTTGGAGATGATATACCTTCCTTGAAGTGGTGGGAGGAGCTAGGAAGCCTTAAGAAGCTTTGAGAAGTCTTAGGAATGCTTGGATCTTCAAGGAAATCAAGAAAAATTTCAAGTTAAAAACTTGAAAACACTATTCATAGTCTTCTTCTTTGATTAAATGAAGAATATTGAGAAGGAATTAATGGCTTAAACTCATGATATAGCCCTAACTAAGCATAAAGATGATTATGGAATTATCTTACCAATTTAGGAGGCTTGGATCTTGAGTTTTGAATTTCTTCCCCTATTGAAATAGTAAAAGCCGAGAGCAAGCTTGCTTGGAATGAGAGAATTGATTTTTTTGTGTTTTGATGAAATGATTTGTTTGGCTTGGTTGATTTGATTTTGTGTTTGATTTAGTCAATTACCTTATTGCCCTTGAATTTGTGTGGTTCTCATTCAACCACACCTCCTTCCTTCCCATGTCATGCCTATGTCATGTGGTGATGTCATCCTTCCCTCCTTGTCCTCTTCTCATTGGTTGGGTGACATCACTCTCTCTAATCCCTTTGATTAACTTCCTAATTGTTTGCCTAATGACCGCTGATCTGTTATATGGTTCGCTTAACTTTCGTTCTCGTTTATCGTTTGAAGGATCATACCCGGGATCTTATTACTTAGGTTCCCTTAACCTTTCTCAATACATTATATTCCTTTTTATGATCCTCTATTATAATCCTTTAATTTAAATCCTTTTTATCCTGTTACCTTATACTCAATTCTCTCCGTATCTAGTGTATTTCCGGGAAAATCAAAGTGTTCGGATTTGGATTCTGACGATCTTTACATACACTTATATCCCATATAAAGTACTAATAAAATCTCAGAATATCCATATCAGAACCCCTGCATAGTGTGGCATGAAAAGTTTTCTCATTCAGCAAAAACACTATTCATAAGGGTTTCAAAATTTCCCAAAAATTGGGGTTATTACAGTCCCACTACGAAATCCATTGCCAGATGTTCCCATTTCCATTCTGGAATGTCTAACGGTTGCAATAACCCACTCGGACGTTGATGTTCTGCTTTAACTCGCTGGCATGTGTAACATTTACTCACCCATTCTGCTATCTCCTTCTTCATATTCGTCCACCAAAAGTTTTCCTTCAAATCGCGATACATTTTCGTGCTTCCTGGATGAATGGAATACTTCGAATTGTGCGCATCTCGCATAATTTCTTTTTTTAATTCTGCCACATTAGGGATCCAGATTTTTGACGCAAAACGTAAAATTCCTTCATTATCTTTCTGAGTTGTAATCTCTTCTCCCGTTAAGTCGTCGTCTTGACTCATCACTTCATCTTGACAACGGCGAATCTTTTCTAGCAACCCTGGTTGGAAAGTCATAGCGTAGATAGTTCCTGCAGATTCATGGGGAATACGAATCTCGATTTCCAATTTGTCGAATTCCTTAACCAATTTTTCACATGAAGTTAACCGATTCAATTTTTCTTTTTTGCTCAATGCATCCGCTACAACATTTGCTTTTCCTGGATGATAATTGATTGGAACATCATAATCTTTATTCAATTCCAGCCATCGACGTTGTCGCATGTTCAGTTCCTTTTACGTGAAGATATACTTTAAACTTTTATGATCCGTGTAGATTTCGCATTTTTCACAGTACAAATAATGTCTCCAAAGCTTCAATGCAAATACAATTGCTGCCAATTCTAGATCATGCGTAGGATATTTCTGCTCATGTGGTTTAAGTTGTCTCGAAGCATATGCAATGACGTTACCATGTTGCATCAACACACATCCTAGCCCGCGATACGAAGCGTCACTGTATATGACGAAATTTCCTTGCTCGTCTGGCAGTACTAATACTGGTGCGGTCACCAACCGATTCTTCAACTCTTGAAAACTTTCTTCACACTTACCATCCCATTCAAACTTTTCACTTTTTTGAGTTAACTTGGTCAGCGGTTTTGCTATCTTCGCAAAATCTTTGACAAATCTTCGATAATATCCTACCAATCCTAAGAAACTTCGAACCTCTGTCGGCGTCTTTGGTCTTTCCCAATTGAACACAACTTCAATCTTTGCTGGATCAACTTGAATGCCTTCTCTACTAATGATATGCCCTAGAAACTGCACTTCTTTCAACCAAAATTCGCATTTTGAAAATTTTGCATAAAGCTGCTCCTTTTCGTAATATCTCCAATGTCGTTCTTAAATGCGCTGCATGTTCTTATTCTTTCTTTGAGTAGATCAAGATGTCATCAATAAATACAATGATAAACTTATCCAGATACTTCTTGAATACTCGATTCATCAAATCCATAAACGCTGCAGGTGCATTCGTCAATCCAAAAGCCATTACAAGAAATTCATAGTGCCCGTACCTCGTTCTGAACGCTGTTTTTGGAATATCTTCGACCTTGATCTTTAACTGATGATAGCCTGATCGTAAGTCGATTTTCGAAAACCATGCTGCTCCTTTTAGTTGATCAAATAAATCATCGATGCGAGGTAAAGGATATTTATTCTTGATAGTTAACATGTTCAGCTCACGATAATCAATACACAGTCGCATACTACCATCCTTCTTTTTCAGGAACAATACTGGTGCGCCCCATGGGGATACACTTGGCCTTATGATTCCTTTGTCGAGAAGTTCTTGCAACTGTTTTGCTAATTCCCTCATTTCAATAGGTGCCATTCAATATGGAGCTTTTGAAATTGGTTCAGTCCCTAGCGTCAAGTCAATAGTGAACTCGATTTCTCGATCTGGTGGAAGTCCTGGTAGTTCGTCTGGAAAAATATCAAGAAACTCACAAACTACAGGAATATCTTCAATCTTCGGATTACCCTTGTCAGCATCCCGTATATAGGCTAAATAAGCTTGACATCCTTGGCGTAGCAATCTTCTCGTCTGCATTATTGATAAGAATTTCTGCTTTTGCTTCTCACCTTTAAATATTACCGTTTCATTTTCTTCAGTTTGCAATTTCACTCTCTTATTCGCACAATCAATCTGAGCATTATTACTAGATAGCCAATCCATTCCTAAAATAACATCAAACTCCCCTAGCCTAAAAGGTATCAAATCAACTGAAAAATGACATCTCCCTATCTCAATATCACAACTCGGGCACACTCGATCTACTGCAACCAGATCATCATTTGCTAATTTTATGACTAACACTTCATCTAACCACTGGATCTCACAATCTATCTTAGAGATAAAATCTTCAGAAATAAAAGATCTAGTAGCTCCTGAATCAATCAATACTAAAGTATTTACGAAATTTACAGGGAGTGTACTTGCAACCATATTCGGACTCTGTACCGCTTTCTTCATTGACATATTGAAAGTCCTTGCTCTGGGCTGATTTTGTTGTGGTAGTGGAGGTGGAGGTAATGCTAAAACTCTTGGAATACTGGCAGCCATTGCAACCCCTCTGCAGTCTCTGGCAATATGTCCTTTTCTTCCACATTGGAAACAAGTAACTTCTGCTTTTCCCGTCGGACATTCTCCAGAATAGTGTCCCCTTTGCTTGCACTTAAAACACGTGACATTTGACTTGTTGCAAATTCCCGTATGCTTTTTACCACACGTTCTGCAATCAGGTATAGGCGGTCGAATAAGCCTTTACTGAGTTGGGGCAGGAAGTCGATTACCCATCCTCTGGTTGTTTTGTTCCGGTCTCCTAAAGTTTACTTTTCCTCGAGCTTGAAATCCCGGCCTTTTGTTGAAATGATTCTGAAAATTTCCGGGTCCTTTCTCTTTCTGAGCTGCTTCGCTTTCACCTTCAATAATCATAGCCTTCTGAACAACAGCCGTATAAGTTGTCAGTTCAAACAGCTACTCTGCTATGAATCCATGGTTTCAGTCCTTGCTGGAATCTCTTGGCCCGCTTCTCATCCGTATCCACTTGCTCTGGAACAAATCTTGCCAATTCAGTGAACTTGGTCTCGTAATCCGCCACTGATAAGTTGTCTTGCTTCAGCTCCAGGAACTTGATCTCCATTTGGTTCTTTATAAAATGAGGAAAATATTTCTCCAAGAAAAGATCAGTGAATCTATCCCAGGTCACCACACCTTCTCCTTCCAAAGCTTTCTTCGATTCCCACCAGTAATTGGCTTCGCCTTTCAGAAAGTAGCTAGCAAAATCCGTCTTCTGTTCTTCCTCAACTTTCACAAACGAAAAAGCCTTTTCCATCTCTTTCAGCCAAGCTCTCGCTTTTGTAGGATCCGTGGAACCCATAAATTCCGGAGGCTTTACCAACTGAAATTGCTTGAAAGTGACCGTAGGTGCTGCTGGTGGTACTTGATGTCCTGGATGAGCGGCTTGCTGTAACATCTGTTGCTGGAACTGCTGTTGTTGCTGCTGCATTTGTTGTTGCATCATCAACATCTGCTGTTGCATGAGATTAAACATCTGATCCATCTGGTTATTATTGTTTTAGCCCTCGGTGTTTCCATTTGATGAGTTGGGTTGTGCTTTTCTTTTAGGTGCCATCTTTCTGGTAAATAAACAATGGGTCTTCTTTAATAACAGTATATTAAACATGTATTAAAACTGTTAATTTGGAAAAATAAAACAGCTTATTAAATAACTAAATAGATAAAACAGTATGATGTATAAATAAATATATATATATTTTTATATATACTTTAAAATCTTTTTGAAAATATAAGGGTACAACATGATCGTAAATAAAACAACATTTGTAAATATGCAATGGTACTGAAATAAATATAAATGCTTAAACGACTGGAAATAAAATAAAGAAAACGTGCAAAAGACCATCTTATATATATATATAGGTAGAACACCAGCTGCAGGAGTTAGTGCTTGATACAAAAACCTATGATATATCAGTCGTACTGCTACTACTATCAGTCAAAGTCAGTAGCTACACTCATACAAACTAGTCATACAATACTATGCTGCCTCTATCTACAAAATGTACATGATACAATACTCCTCGATCTGCTAGTCTCAAAATCCTGGTGGCACGTGGCTCAACTCCTCCTGCAATGCCTCTAGCACTGCCTCGGTAAGTCCCAATACTCTGCGATATGCTGTCTCCGCACTAAGATCCTGCTGTCTCAAATCCATAAGCTGCTGAGAACTAATCCGATGAATCTGATGTAGCCTCTCTCTCAGTATATAATCTGGTCGTAATGCTCCGACAGGACCATCTGCCTGCGTCTCATACAATCCAAGGATCTCTCTGCACTGGTTCTACCATCTAATCCTCTCCTCCCTCTCCGCCTGAAAGCGCTGGTAAGTCACTATATGATGCTCACGAAGATCAGTGCTAGAACCTCGAGAAGGTAATGGCCCATCTACCACTATCTCATCCATAAACTCTGGCTGAGGAAACTGATAAACTCCAGGAACAGGTGCATAAATGGCTAATGGGGTAGGGAATAAGACAGGCTGCTCCATAGGTGCATACACTGGCGGCTCTGCCTCTGGCTCCATCTGTGGCATCTCTGGAATCTCAACTGGTGGCATAGGAATCTGAGGCTCTAAATCCTCCCACTGCGGAAGATCAACCATGTCAGGAATATCGAACATCAGAAACTCTAATGGTGGAAAATCTGGTATCTCTGGCTCAAAATATGGAAAATAATCTGCAAAACCTGGTACCTCTGGGGGAGGTGGTATCTCTGGTGCTGGTCCAGGTGGCAATGGTGGAGGTGGTGGCAATGGAGGTAAGATCTGCTCTGACACTGGGGCTAATACCGGTGCAACCACTGGATCTATCTCGGTCTGCTCCGTAGACGATGATAAAGAAGCCATCTAATATACATAAAAATAATAACACAAAAACAATCAAATCACAATCCTAAAACTCATAACTTCTAATCACATAAACAGACAATCCTAACACTCTTACTTTTATCCTATCTCATTTTCCTATCTAATCTTAACCCTAACGTTCTTGTTTTCAAAGGCCAAACCTAAGCTCTGATGCCAACTATAACACCCTCCAAATTCGGGGTATAGATTTGGGGCATTATTAACAACAATTACCAACTAAACCTGCACAAGTGGAATATAAATATAATAATTACCCCGAACTATCACTACTCAGGATCTTCTAAGGTCTGAGTTGAAAACAAGAACCATATACTACACTTTATTACAAACCCAAATAAATAAAACATGTCTCAAGAACTCTCTTTGTTACAAAACTTTATTCTATCTACAATCTCACCACACAACTTTTATTCAAACTACTCAAGACTTTTATTCAACCCAGCATTACTACTTATCTTGCTACACCTGATCTGGCAATTCAAAGCTCTCTTCGGGAATGGGAAGGAACACTCTTGGTATAAGAGGGTCCCGCTGCTTGACTCGCTTCTTGACTATGCGGGTCCTGATGGGTTTCATTCTCTACCTTAACTGTAAAACAATAGGAATAACAATAAAAGGGGATGAGCCGAAATTGCTCAACAAGCCTACAACAATATATATAGTATAAAGAAAGAGAAATAAGTGAACCAATAAGCTGCTGGTTGGAACAACCATCTGAATCTGTATAGGATAGTAATTTGCCAATGTTGGCGAGTACCAAATGAACAAGACTGGAAATAAGAACCAACATATGCACTATAACCTGCTGATCAGTCAGAATATAGTGCGGATCTATACCCAACTGCATAGACCCAACCAACATAAAGAGTACTCAGGCAACTATGACCTATTAAATAATGGTCTGGGTAAAACCCAGCCCGTATAATAACCATCCAGTCCAAGGCTTAGCATCCGGAATAATCAGAATGCTTATGATATATCCCAATACCAGGATATACCAGAGTATATGTAACAGGGGTAAAAAGGATTGAAATATGAACAGGGAATTCAATAAATTGGGTGAAATCAAGAATCGAAATGAAATTGAAACAAGCAATAATAAATGGGTAACAGTGTATATGAATAATGATTATCAAAGGTAACTGATATGATAAAAAGGAAATATAAATCACTATTCTGAATTTAGAATAGGGGAAAAACTTGACTTGCGCGTACTTAACCTGGTCTAACTCACCGCCTTCTGTCCCTAGCTTGCTTTACCTTGCTAACACTGAACCAATCATGGAAAGATAGTCGTTTAAATAACTTACTATATACGTGTATCTTGAATTGATATCACACAACCTTATCAGTCTACCCATGCGTTTCTATCTGACTCGCATATATACACAAACATTTATACAGCACATCTATTCACATAATCACGTAAAGCACGTTGCACATAAAGCACATAATCAATTTTTAGACTTATAATTATTTTTAGAATCAATTCTAGAGTCATACCTGCATTACTAGTCTTATCTGATTTTATTATAATTTTTCGGGATTTATTCGACTCAATTATACCCCTATTAGGCCCTATAAACTATTAATTATCACCAAACCACTCTCTTTCGGAAGAAATTATAACTTACAACTATTTTTATTAGATTCGTCTCATTTTTCTGAGTCTAGGGGTCTTCGTTTCACTCAAATCGGACTAACGGTTGAATTATTATGAATTAAACAAGATTTAATTAATTAATAATTAATTATAAATAATTATTAATAATTAAACAATCATTAATTATATTTTTAAATAATTAATTAATAATTATTGTATTTGAAAATAATTAATCCCTAATTATTAGGAATTATTACTATTTATTACAAATTATTATTACTTATTCGATTAGATCGATTATTTACAAATAATCAATCAATTTAATTAACTGATACGCTATTTATCGAATAACTACGAATTACTCGAATTATAGACCAACTTAACGATTAATCACTCGTATAACTACGAGCTACTCGCAATTCTCGCATAATTATCGAACTATTATATTATTATTGAAACTCATACGATTCGCTAATCAAATAATTACCGATATTTAATTATACGATATAAATAATTACCGCAATATTATTCAAATAACTATCACTTGAATACTAATTCTAATTAGTGAATCACTATTCGCATTATTAACTAATTATTAGATTATTAATCACATTACTTAATTATTTCTAATTCTTATTTATTAATTAATTACCTAATTATTAATTAATTACCCAATTATTAATTAATTAGATAATTAATAAATAATTAGATAAATAATTAAATAATTAATTAAATAAATAAATTCGAATTTATAATTTAATAAAATAATTTAGAAATTAATAATACTATTTTTCAGAATTTAAAACTAATTTTTAATTAATTTTTAGAATTATTAAAAACTAATTTTAATATACTAAAATATAATAAATAATTAATTTCCCAAAAACACAATCAGGGAACTGGATTTGAGTTCTGAAGGATCAAACCCGGGTCGTTTCCGGGTTGCAAACCGGGTCGAACCCGGGTCGCTCAAGGACAAGGTCGGCAACCCAGAAAACTCCGACGCAGGCGGCGTTTCCCGGCGAAAGTCCGGCGAGACAAAAACACGACCACAGCTGTGATTTCAATCCCGTTTCTTCACCGTTTTTGTTCCACAGCAACCACACGACGTTCCCTTCTGATCCTCCTTCCTCGTTCATCGACACAGCAGCAGGAAAACTGAGAAACGCGGCGGCGGCGCCGCTTTCCGGCCACCCCAAAAACAGAACCCAACCGGCACAAAACCGGTGCCAATCGACTCGCAACACAACGATCTAAACGTTCGTAATCATCAAAACATCGAACAACAACCAGAAAATCAAACCCGAATTCGCGATTAAAACCCGAAAATAACAACTTTCAATTCGATCAATCAAACGTTAAAAACAATCACATAATTGAAAACTACATATCATAAGCTTCAAAACGAGTACTCACATGACTGATTTGGACTCCGGAATCACGGTGAAATTCGACCTTGATCCTCCTGCTCTGTTCTTCACAAACCCTAACCCTAATTCCCTTTTTCTTTTTCTTTTTATTTTCTGATTTTTAATTATAATTAATTGATTTAATTAATAGTAATTCAGGTATTTATATTTATGAAAATAATACCCCTAAGTAAAATTAAGGGTCTAATTACACTCCTAATAAAAATATTTGGCCCCAATTTTTATAATTTTTTGGGTATTAATATTGAATTTTTAAATATCCAATAATTACAAAATAAATGCTAAAAATTTCCAAAAATTGTGATTATTATAAAAATACAAAGAAAATGATAGATGATAATTTCATGATCATATAAAAATAAAAATGTAATTTTTGTGGGGTTTTTGGTACCCGAAGGGTTCCGGAAAAGTCGTTTTTCGCGAAAAAGATCAATTTGTAAAACGTCTAGGGGTTTAGAATAGCGATATGGTATAGGGCATTTTTAATAAAATAGGGCCAATGATTTTGTTTGAAATACGGGCTTTTAAAACATAGTTTTGAGTTGTACGGGTTTTGATATAAAATATATAACTGACGATAAAATGCCCAATAAATATCCAAAACACGTTTGGATCAAAACAGCCAACATATAACACACAACAATTAGGGTTTAATGACTTAACACATTTAATCACATAATAATACACATAATCTATCATTATTATAATATAATACAAACGTAATTTCTCGGTCGTTACAATCTGTGCACAACAGCTTCCTGCAGCAATGTATTCTGCTTCTGCAGTAGATGTGGAAATTGACTTTTTTTCTTGCTAAACCAAGAAACCAATCTGCCTCCAAGAAATTGGCAGCTTCCACTTGTGCTTTTCCTGTCAATTTTGCATCCTGCAAAATCTGCATCTGAGTAACCTGTTAGCTTAAAGTCTGATTCTCTAGGATACCATAATCCCATATCAGCTGTACCCTTAAGGTACTTGAAAATTCTTTTCACAGCTGTTAAGTGAGGTTCTCTTGGATCTGCTTGAAATCTTGCACAAAGACAGGTAGCATACATGATATCAGGTCTACTTGCAGTTAGATAGAGTAGTGAGCCAATCATACCTCTGTAATCAGTAATATCTACTGATGTACTAGTATCCTTATCCAATTTTGTTGCAGTGGCCATAGGAGTGGATGCACTTGAACAATCTTGCAGGCCAAACTTCTTCAACAAATTTCTGGTGTACTTAGATTGACAAATAAAAGTTCCTTCTTCATTCTGCTTGACTTGAAGGCCCAGAAAATAGCTAAGTTCTCCCATCATACTCATTTGATATCTTGACTGCATTAGCTTGGCAAACCTTTTACAAAGTCTGTCATTTGTAGAACCAAAAATGATATCATCAACATATATCTGTACCAAAAGTAAGTCCTTTCCATGGTTGAGATAGAATAAAGTTTATCAATAGTCCCTCTGTTGAATCCACTTTCCAGAAGAAATTGAGCTAATATCTCATACCATGCTCTTGGAGCTTGCTTAAGGCCATAAAGTGCTTTATCAAGTCTGTAGACATGATGAGGAAATTTTGAATCTACAAAACCTGGAGGTTGTTCAACATATATTTCTTCTTCCAATTCTCCATTAAGAAAAGCACTTTTCACATCCATTTGAAAGACTTTAAACTTTTTGTGAGCAGCATAAGCCAAAAATATCCTTATGGCTTCCAATCTAGAAACTGGTGTAAATGTTTCATCATAATCAATTCCCTCCTGTTGAGAATATTCTTTTGCAACCAGCCTTGCTTTATTCCTTGTAATTACGCCATCACTATCAGTTTTGTTTCTGAACACCCATTTTGTACCAAAAATAGATATGTTCTTTGGTCTTGGCACTAGGGTCCAGACTTTATTTCTTTCAAATTCATTTAACTCTTTCTGCATTACTTGCACCCAATCAGCATCTTCAAGAGCTTCTTTCATTTTCTTTGGTTTAGTCTGAGAAAGAAAAGAGTGATAGAGACATTCATTTGATGTTGCTGTTCTAGTTCTTATACCTGCTTCAGGATCTCCAATAATCAAGTCAGGTGTATGTGCTTTAGTCCACTTCCTTGCAGATGGAAGATTATCTCTAGAACTGGATGCTCCCCCATGATCCATGCTGTGTCCATCAACATATTTTGATGCTCCCCCTGAAATTATGCTCTATGAGTTGGATCCTTCAGAATTTGGGTTTCCATAATTATCATAACTTGGCCCATCAGAACTTGGCCCATCAGAACTTGATGAATCAGAATTTGAGTTTCCAGAATTATCAGAACTTGGCCCATCAGAACTTGACGAATCAGAACTTGAAGAGCCTGTTCTAGGTTCTGATGCTTCTTGAGATGTGGTTGGATCTTTAATATGCTCCCCCTGCACAGGTGCATTTTCCTTTGGCGTAGTTACCACAGTTTCAATAACATCAGAGTTTAACCCATTAGAGTTTGCAGTATCAGGATTTAGACTGTCAAGATTTAAACTTCCAGGATTTAGACTGTCAGGATTTAGACTGTCAGGATTTACAGAATCAGAATTTAAAACTTCATTCTCAAATCTCAGCTGATCATGATCATTTAAATCTTCAAGTCCAGTAATCTTCTTATCATCAAAAGAGACATTGATAGATTCCATGACAACCCTTGTTCTTAAATTGTAGATTCTGAAGGCTTTTATGGAAAGTGGATATCCAACAAAAATTCCTTCATCAGCTTTTAGATCAAATTTGGATAGTTGTTCAGGATGAGTCTTAAGAACAAAACACTTGCAACCAAATACATGAAAATACTTCAGATTTGGCTTCTTTTTCTTCACCATCTCATATGGTGTCTTTCCATGCTTGTTGATAAGTGTTGTATTCTAAGTAAAACAAACAGTCTGCACAGCTTCAGCCCAAAAATAGGTTGGTAACTTTGCTTCATCAAGCATAGTTCATGCAGCTTCAATAAGAGTTCTATTCTTTCTTTCAACAACTCCATTTTGCAGTGGAGTTCCAGGAGCAGAAAATTCCTGCTTGATTCCATGGTCTTTGCAGAACTCTTCCATAATCAAATTCCTGAACTCAGTGCCATTATCACTTCTTATGATTTTCACAGAGTCTTTAACCAATTTATCCAGTTGTTTGACATGATCAATCAAGATAGATGCAGTTTCACTTTTTGTGTGCAAGAAATACACCCATGTGTATTTGGTGAACTCATCCACTATGACCATAGCATATTTCTTTTTTGTAATAGACATGACATTTACTGGACCAAATAGATCAACATGTAGTAGGTGATAAGGCTCAAGAATTGAAGATTCATTCTTGCTCTTGAATGAAGATTTTCTTTGTTTTGCCTTTTGACAGGAATCACAATGGCCATCAGGAGCAAATACTGATTTTGGCAGTCCTCTCACAAGATCTTTCTTGATAAGTTCATTTATATTGCTGAAATTTAAATAAGAGAGTTTCTTGTGCCAATCCCAGCTTTCTTCAATTGATGCTCTACTTAACAGACAGATTGCAGAACCATCAGAACTTGTTGAAAACATGGCTTCAAATGTTACCATGCCTGTATCCTTTCTAAAAACAACTTTGCCTATAGATTTGCTTACAACTTCACCGTGTTCTTCAAAGAAATCCGCATGATAACCTTTGTCACAGATTTGACTAACACTAAGCAGATTGTGTTTAAGTCCTGAGACTAGAGCTACTTTTTCAATGATGACATTCCCAAGATTGTCATTGCCATATCCCAGAGTTTTTCCCATGTTGCCATCTCCATAAAAAACACCTGGGCCAGCTTTCTCCACAAAGTCTGATAACAGGGCTTTATTTCCAGTCATATGTCCTCAACATCCACTATCCAGAACTAGGATGTTTTTCCTGTTGCCCTGCAATCACAAAGACCACTAATGATTAGTTTTAAGGACCCAGACTTGTTTGGATCCTTTGGCCTTATTAAGTTTGTTAACATTTGCAGCGGATTTAACATCAGAGTTATGTTAACATTTTTCTTATCAGAATTTATAGTATCAGACTTTGCATCATGACTTACACTAAAAGGAATAATGCTAACTTTCTTTAAAAAAGGTTTTATTTGATAATAATCATAGTACAAACTATGATATTCCTTACAAGTATAAATGGAATGCAATAAACTACCACAATGAAAACAAGGATTTTGTGGCCTATATCTAACAGACTGACTCTTAACTACTGATTTTGAAGGTAAGGAGTTTATGTTTTTATTCTTCCTACAAAAAGAAGCCAGATGGTTAGAATTTCCACAGTTATAATATTTCTTTCTAGGAGCATTAGGAACAGGCTTATAATCATTGCTTTTATTCACACCTTCCTTTCCATTCCTATTTTTCCTAGGTGGCTTTACCTTGTTTACATTCTTAACATCTTTCAGCTTATGCTTAAGCTGCTTCTTTGTCATTAAGCCTATGTTAACTTCAGTTGGCTTATCCTGTTTTGGTTTGTCAGAAGTTAATTTCTCTTTAACTTCTGATTTATCAATATCAGACTTTACAGCTACAAACTTAAAAAGATTTACCTTTGGCTTTTGTTTAACAACTATAGGCTCAATTTCTACAGTTCCTTTATTATTCTTATCATCTCCATAACCTAAGCCCTCTTTCCAGTTTCCACTACTTAACAAATTCTGAGTTGTTCTTCCAGAGTTAGTCCAAGTTCAGATAATCTCTCTTTCCTTTTCTAATTCATTTTTACAGATTGATTCAATTTGAACACTTCATCTCTAACATAAAAAGCATCATCTCTTTCTTTCTGAGTTTGATGAAACATAACTAACTCATTTTCTAAATAGTCATTCCTTTTCTTAAAAGCCAAATTTTCAGAAGTTAACCTTTCACATGTTAAAGTTTGATCTCTATAACTAATGAACATGGTTTTAAGATATCTTCTCAACTCAGTAATATCATCAGTATGAAAAGTATAAGTTGTTTGAGGTACCTTTAACTCAGCAGCTTCAGAACTGCTATCAGCATTTGCCATCAAAGCATAGTTCACCTCACTTTCAGAATATGAAGTATCTGTCCAGCTTTTCTTCTTTGTGACAAGTGCCTTGCCTTTGTCACCTTTTTCTTTCTTGCAGTCAGGAGATATGTGGCCTTTCTCACCATAATTGTAGCATTTAACATTTGAGTAATCTCCTCTGTCGGACTTTCCAGCTTTGCCTTCAGATTTTCTGAATCCCTTTTTATCAGAACTTCCACTTTTCCTGGAAAACTTCTTTCCCCTTCTGAATTTCCTGTAAGCTATTTTATGATACCCTTCACCATAAGAGCACACAATTTCATCATCTATTCATCAGCATCCATCTCAGATAGACTTCCAGTTTCTGAATCCTCATCACTATCAGAACTTGATGACTTAGTATCTGTCTTTGTGATGAGAGCCTTTCCTTTTCCTTTCTTTGAGACAGCCACTTTAGGGGATTCCTCCTTAGCCTTAAGAGCAACTGTCCTTGACTTTCTCCCATGCCTCTTGCTTCTTTGATCCATCTCAAGTTCATGAGTTTTGAGCATACCATAAATTTCATCAAGAGTAGTTTCATCAAGAGCATAGTTGTCTCTTATAGTAGTTGCCTTCAAGTCCCAACTTTCAGGAAGAGCTAAAAGGAATTGAAGATTAGTATCTTCAAGATCATATTCCTTATCCACCAGTAACAGATCATTCAAGAGTTTGACAAATCTGTCATATAAACCAGTTAATGACTCATCAGGTTTTGAGTCAAAGTGCTCATACTCTTGAGTGAGTATAGTCCTCATGTTCTTCTTAATTGAATCAGTTTCCTGGCATCTTCTCTCCAAGGCATCCCATATCTCCTTTACAGTCTTGCAGTTAATTACCCTATTTGACATGACATTATCAATGGCACTATGCAGCAAATGTCTTACCTTTGCATCCTTTGCAATAGATGAGATATCTTCAGCCGTATATTCACTTTTCTCCTTTGGTATAGTCTGTGCTGGTTGATCTGCAACTACAGCAGAGAGCTTGGTTGGCTTATGTGGTCCTTCATTAATTCTATCAAGGTATTCTGGATCTGTAGCGTCCAGAAACATAGACATCCTCACCTTCCATATGGGATACTCAGAAGGTTTCAGTATGGGAACCCTAATAGTCTCATATCGATTATGGATTTGAGTCTTTGGAGTTTCTTCAGTTTTGGTGGGCTTGGTTGGAGTTTGTGCTTCTTCATACATGATTATTTTTGGATCTTTACTGTATGTATGTTAACAGATTGCTCTGATACCACTTGTTAGGTCACACACACTGTAGAAGGGGGTTGAATACATTGTTTACTACAATCAAATCGAATATAAGAACTCAAGTAACAGAACACAGATTTTATTCAACACAATAAACTCTGTTACAAAGAACTGTTCTCTCTTAGTGATGAACAAATTATCACGAGAGCTACTATGGTTTCAATGAATAATATTCTCGAATAATATAACACATATAGTGTAAACCCTATGTTGTGTTTATATAGACACATAATTACAAGATAATCTTCTAATTGACATCGAACATAAGTCTGCATCCTAAAATATATCAACTAGTTATCTTTTCTTCCAAGTATTCTATTTTTCATAGAATTCTTCTGCATGCATATTTCTTCTTGTGTTTGCCTTAATCTTATTTCCTTTCAATCAGCCGCCTTCCTTATCTGAAAGTCTCCTTAAGTCCTGATATTATCTCCTGATAAATATCTTCTGATAACTTAAGTTCTGACAACTTAAGTTCTGATATCTTAAGTCATGACTTCAGTATAAGTCCTAATTTCCAGTTAAGTCCTGATTTATCCTGTTAGTTAAGATTTGAAAACTAAACACAAATCATTATTAGATATGACATCACAAATATATCTAACACCCGATTATATAAAATAGTTTATAATTACTCGGAAGAAGAATTTATAAAATCCATAAATTTCCTATAAAATCATAAATCAACATAAAAATTATCTATATTTTATTTTGGACATATAAAAATTAAAATACTCAATTTATATTATTTATAAACATCCAAACACATATACCACTTAACAAATACTTCAAAATAAACACGAAACATGCATAATATTTATTTATTTGCAAAATAATTACACGATATATCCCAGATATTATAAAGGCATATAGAGTCTACAATCTAAGAACCAACATTGTTGTGGAATCAGTACATGTTGTGTTTGATGATAAAAAGTTTGAAGGACTGCAAGATGGAGATTTTCATGAAAGCCTCAAGTTTTATAATGTTGAGATGGTTAGTGATGACAGTGATGATGATAGTGATCAAGAAACAGTGACTAAGGATAATGGAGAAAAATCTACAACTAATGAAGCACATAATTCAACATCTGTCGAGTTAAAATCTGCCTCATCCGTCGGTAGACAATCAACTTCATCCGTCGAGATACAAAGTGCATTATCCGTCGAAACAATGAGAGAAGCTGAGAGTCAAAACAGATCACCTACAGATAGTACCCCTTCCTTAAATCAATGATTCACAAACTCAGGGGGAGTTTCTCATAATCAAAACTCAGTCACACATCAAGACAACAGTGAGGCCACTTCATCTAGAGCTAATCTACCACAACAGAAGAACTGGACTAAATATCACCCTTTTGAGCTCATTATTGGTGATGCATCTTCTAGAGTTCAAACAAGGAAAACAACTCAAGAAGAGTGTCTGTATAGCAGCTTCCTTTCTAAGGAAGAACTAAAGAAGGTAGAAGAAGCTCTGTTAGATCCTGATTGGATTTTAGCTATGCAGGAGGAGCTAAACCAATTTGAAAGGAACAAAGTATCGAAACTGGTACCCAAACCTAAAGGGAAGAATCCAATTGACACCAAGTGGGTATTCATAAATAAGATGGATAAAAATGGCATAATTTTTAGGAACAAAGCTAGATTGGCTGCTAAGGGCTATTGTCAACAAGAAGGGATAGATTTTGATGAAACTTTTGCTCCTATTGCAAGACTTGAAGTCATCAGAATTTTCTTAGCCTATGCAGCCCATTCTTTAGAAATGTTAATGGCTCTAGTATACTTGTTCAAATTTATGTAGATGATATTATATTTGGCTCTAAAGATGAAAAACTTTGCAAAAATTTTGCCAAATTGATGCAAAGTAAGTATGAAATGAGCATGATGGGAGAACTGACTTACTTTCTTGGTTTACAAGTTAAGCAAGTTAGTGATAGAATATTCATTAGTCAAACCAAATACATTTATGATCTTTTAAAGAAGTTTGATCTAATGGATTGCACATCTCCAAAAACTCCCATGGCCACTACAACTACAATTGAATTAAACACTACTGAAAAGTCTGTGGATATTTCAAGCTATAGGGGCATGGTTGGCTCACTTCTGTACTTAACAGCTAGTAGGCCCAATATAATTTTTGCTACCTGTCTTTGTGCTAGATTTCAGGTTGATCCTAGAGAATGTCATTTAGTAGCTATTAAGAGAATTTTTAGATATCTCAAGGGAACACCAAAACTCAACATTCGGTACCCTAGAGAGTCTGGTTTTGATCTAACTGGTTATTCAGATGCAGATTATGCAGGTTGTAAAATAGATAGAAAAAGTACAACAGGCATAGATGCAGATATTCAAAAGAAATTTGGTCAGATACAGAAACTAGACAAGACTTTTCATCACCACTCACAAGTCACACAAATCCCAGTGAATGAAATAAGTCTTGGTTGCTTGGAAAAAGACCAAACTTCATGCATCAAATCTCCAAAAGCCAATCTAATTCTGAAGCTTAAAAGGAACTATTCAAAGTTCTCAGATAAAAACCCTGTGGATTTTATGTTTGAGACACCTAGGCCAGATGAAAAGAAGCTGCTGGCAAGGTCAATTGCATTTTGCAATGATCCATCTGATTCGGTTCAAAAGAAGAAAATTGCCAAAATTTACAGGAATGGAAAAGAAATCTGTGTGGTGGTTGGACACCCTCTTATTGTAGAAGCTAAGAAGGAAGAAAAAGAAAGGATCAAGCAAGAAAAAAAGCAGGCTGCTTTAGATGCTAAGAAGCTCAAACAAAAGAAGGAGCAAACTGCTATCTTGGCCAAACTTCAAGCTATCAAATCTACAACTGAGATTTCTGAAAAACCACCTGTGATTACTGAAGCTCAAGATCAACAAATGCAAAATGAACCTTCACAGAAAAGAAAATTCAGATACAAGCTTCACTCCAAAAGAGAATTGGACTTTAGTGATGAGGAAATGGAAGACTACATTCCCAAACAATCTACAACTTCAACTCAAACATCCCATCCCTCGGTGGTACATGAGGAATTCAAGGTAGATCCAACAAAAAACTTTCATGCTGAACCTATAATTCCCAAGGATGAGCCAACAGACTGGGAAAGCTTTCCAATTCCTGAATTGAATTTACCTATCTTCAACAAGCCAAAGAAGACAAAGATTAAAGAAACCAAGAAAGTGAAGCCTGTGACTTTCAGGTCCAAGACCCTAACCGAATCTCAACCTACAGTCAACAAGGGAGATCTCTTATACATCTGTGATATCAAGGAGTTTTCTAAAATAAACCTCTACTTGGATGAATTGGAAGAAGTAAGAGGAATTGATGCTCATAGACATCTTCCTGAAAGGCTGGTGTTCAAGTACAAGGGAGGGAAAGAAATCACATGGCCACTTCACAGGATTCTTCAAGAAAAAGCCAATATGTACTGATAAAGGTCTACTCATCCTTCATAAAGAACTTTGGATTTAATGTGACTGCAAGGAGATTAGTCCTAAAGAAAATAGAAGATCTAAGGAGCAATAGAGCCAAAGATGCACTCCCAAAAACTCTATCAATTCCCTTCACATGAAAAAGAGTGTATTTGAGGCCTTATTGGCTGATGGAATTCATGGATGATAAGGGTGTTAAAAGATTCTTCAGACTGGATGACCAATTGAGTATCTCTAGCAATGAGACTCTATTGAAAATGCAAGAAAAGTTGGATCTATATGAAGCTGATTAACTTGAATTCCACAGATAACTCTAGAATCAAATAGAAGAAAACAACAGGAAGCTTGGGAAGAAATCCAGGAAATCAAGGAAATAGAATCATCTGCTCAGACTAGAGGAGCACCTTGATTATGATTGTGAGAACTCTTTGTACACTTTGTTGTGTTCAATTTTCAATAAATTTGTAGCACTTATCAGTTTTATCTACTACTTTTTAATCTGTATTTTTAAGGTGTTTTGTTATCATCAAGTTTCTCTTAATTTATGGCTACAATTCCAGTAGACATAAATTGGGGGAGATTGTTAGGAATATATTGTGAACTTGATGATAAGTCAAATAAAACACTTTAGTAGATTTAACTTAGTGGAATTTGTAGCTTTCGACGGATGATCTAATATAGTCCCGACGAATAAACTCTATAGTCCCGACAGATGACAATTTGACATCCATCGAGAGTGTAGTTTATGTAACAAATAAGTACTGTAGCTCATTTCTGCAAATAACATATTTTAGTCTGGTAGATTGTGTAGGGTTCTCTAAGTCATGTCGACTACTAGATATGTATAATAGGTTGAGTAACTGTAAATATGAGATGTCTTGTAATTCTATTTAAGTGAAATAGAGTCAAGTGGCAGATAGACTCCCGACAAATGATCTACAAGACTCCCGACAGATGATCAACAAAGCTCCCGACGGATGACCAACATAGTCCCGACGAATGATCAAATTCAAAATAGATGTTGACAATGACAACACAGTCACATGCATTGGGTGTTTGCAAAAGGAATGTGGCAGTCTGTTAAGCAGGATTTTGAGAACAAAGAAACATTACCATTTCCATGCAAATGTGAAGATATTCAAAGATGCTGGAATAGAGTAGTGAGGAAGCATGGAGTTAGACTAGATATATTTTGTTTTATTATCTTGTCTTACTATCATGTAACTTGGTAATATATAAACCAAGAGTAGCAAGTAGAACACTTAACAAAACAAGTTTAATTTCAGAGAAACATATCAAGCTGTATTCTGTAAGAATTTTCTGTAGTTGGTTTGTTCAACTTGTAAAGCAGTTGTGAGCTATTCAAAGCCTCATAGAGTTCTCATTCTGATATATATATATATATATATATATATATATATATATATATCTGGTGGATACATTCAAATCTACCAGAAAGTTTTAAAGCCTTGTGTTTTATTACTTAGTGTTTTGATTTCAATTATCTTTCTATTCCGCACTTCAGCAAATCAAACACTGTTATATGTATTAAATTAGAATATTTTTAAAACCAAGAAAAGAAGCCAGAATTACATTCAACCCCCCCTTCTGTAATTCTTATTGTATTGTTAGGGAATAACACTTCTTTTCCTGGCTCCTTTCAGAGCAACTAGACTAGTTTTCTTGCTGATAAAAGTGCATTCTTCTTTGTTGAATTAAACTTCAAAGCCTTTGTCTATAAATTGGATAACACTGAGAAGATTCACTTCAAGACAAGCTACCAGTGCTACATCATCAATGACAACATTTTCAGAAACAATCTTGGCATATCCCATTGTGAATCCTTTGTTGTTGTCTCCAAAGGTCACCAAAGGGCCAGCTTTCTCCTCAAACTGTGATATCAGTGCTTTATCACCTGTCATATACCTGGAACATCCACTTTCTATGATCTAGATGACTTTTTTCATTTTTCCCTGCACACAATGAGTTTTAAGTGTGTTTAGCAACCCAAGCAGTGTTGGGTACTTTTTTCTTGTTTACTGATTTAGTAGAAATAGAATGAGTAGTTTCAGATAAAATAGAGTTCATTGACTGTTGAGCATTTTCCCTTTCTGTTGTAGACCCAATTCTTACTTCTTTGAGGTCTACTCTCAGTTTGTGACAACTTTTCATCACTTTCAAGTTGCAAGGAATGCAGTCAAACTTGTCACAGAAGGAGTAGGGATCATTTACATTTGCTTCATTGTATTTGCAGGCTCCTTCAGTTGGCTTGCTAACTGCCTTTTTACAAAGGTGAGTTAGGTGATTTATAGAGCCATATTTTCACATTTCTTTCTTGGAGCACATGCAACATAAGTAAAATTGTTGCTTTTGTTTATCCCTATTTTTCCATTTCTATTTTTTTTGCTTTCTTGCATCTACAGTTTTCGTTTCCTTAACAGGTGTCTTGGGACTTTGTTTGTTCATGAGCTTCTCTTCAGTATTGGAAGACTGAGTTGATTCTGAAGTTTTCTTCTCTTTGTCCTCATCAGCAATTTCTTACTTGATAATCAAATCTTCTTCACTGAAGTTGACTTCACATGCCTTGAACATAGGTGAGGCAACTTTTTTCAGCATTGCTAGAATATTTTCATTTTCTGTTGCTTTTCCCTTGTC
The DNA here is from genome assembly GCF_009905375.1 of Apium graveolens. Lineage (NCBI taxonomy): Eukaryota > Viridiplantae > Streptophyta > Magnoliopsida > Apiales > Apiaceae > Apium > Apium graveolens. The sequence goes on from NC_133653.1 coordinate 208,778,614, forward strand.
ACTTATGTCTTTCTTTTTGTTGTTCAAGGCATCATAGTCAAGACCAATAGCAATGTTTGCACATGGTTTTTTTTCTCATGATACTGTCCAATTAACTCAGATGCACTCTTGAAGGATTTCAACTTAACTTCACTCTTTTCTAGCTTCTCCCTTAGCACTGCTTCAATTTTATTTGCACACTTGAGCTTGTTATTGAGATAAACATTCTCTTGTTTTACAACTTCAAGCTCCACCATCAATAACTCAGTTTCTTGCTTTTCATTCTCAAGCTTTTCATTTATCTTTGTCAGTCTGCTAACTTGTTTATTAGCAGCAACCATGCTTGTGTGAATGTGAAATATTTCTGTGCTCATCTTCTCTACAGTTTCCTTATATTGACTCACATTTAAATCAATGGTGGTAAGATTTGGTACCTGTGATTTAGATGAGGATGATTCTCCTTGCTCCAAGTCGATGAGTGCATAATTCCCAAATTTTTCATCTTCATCATTTTCAGAGTCATCCCACTTCTTTCCCTCTACAATATAAGCTTTGCTTTGCTGTTTTTTCAGAAGAGCTTCATACTTTGCTTGTAGTTCAAGATAAGTTTTATCTTTCTTTGCTTTCTTAGGTTTCCTGCATTCTGTAGCAAAATGGCCTAGTTCATCATAGTTGAAGCACCTTATCTTAGATCTGTCAATAGATTCAGTATTGTAACCATTCTTGTTGTCAGAGGTGTACTTCCCTTTTCCTTTCCAGCTACTGTCTTTGTTGAAAGACTGTCCTTTACCCTTAAAGTATCTTGGCTTCTTTACTCTAATGTTAGAGAATTTTCTAGCCAAATAGGCCATTGAATGATCTAGCTCATTCAGTTCATCAAGAGTGTAGAACTTATCTTCTTCCAATTCCAGAATGACTTGTTCCTGTGAATCATTTGTTCTTTGCTCACTTGTTGAGGCAACTGGTGTTTGAGATCTTATCTCATCATTTGATGTTTGGCGTTCATTGATAATTAAAGAACTTGAGCCATCTACAACATGTTCTTGACCAGATCTTAATGATTTCCTTTGAATCATTTCTACTTCATATGTTTTGAGAATTTCATATAGAACTTCCAGTGTTATTCTGCTTAAGTCTCTCCCTTCCCTGATTGCTGAGATTTTCTGTTCCAAATGATCAGGGAGAGTAAGCAAGAATTTCAAGTTCACCTCTTCAGCTTCATAGTATTTGTCATGGAGCTGAAAGTCATTTATCAGCTTTTTGAACCTTTCAAACATATCTGTTATACTTTCCTTTGGCTTGGCCATGAAACCTTCATACTGTGAAATCAGTATCCATCTTTGATTTGATCTAACTTCCTCAGTTCCCTCAGAGAGTATTTCAATCTTTTCCCATATTTGCTTGGCAGTGTCACAGTTGACAATGTTGTTGTACACCACATTATCAAGTGACTCAATCAATATCAATTGCAAGCCACTATCCAAGGAAATTTTCTCCTTTTCAGGCTCAGAATACTCAGAAGGATCTTTTGTAGTATAATGAGATGGAATGACCATATCACCATCTGTTGATTCTTCAACTCTAACCATAGGAGTGAAGGGCCCATTTTTGAGAATTTTAATATAGAGTGGATTGGTCATCCTGATAAACAACAACATTTTCTTTTTCCAAAGAGTGTAGTTAGCTTAGTCAAAGGTAGGAATTTTGATGCTACTGATTTTCTGTTTATTCATTCTTCAAAGATCTTGAATCTGTTTACTTTCAAATTTTGCTCTGATACCACTTGTTAGGAAATAAATAACACACAGAGGGAGGGTGAATGTGTTTTACTGTTTTAAGCTTTTCTTGAGTCTTTTATGGTTGAAAAAAATAAATTAAATCTTGTAGTGAAAGTGTGTTCATGCAGAAATTAAACTTGCAAGAATAAAGAACACAGATCTTCAAAACTCACTTAATTTTATATTAAAATTATGAATGTTTCGCTACAAAATTTTTAGGGTCTTTGTTGATAAAGAGCTTAACTTCTTATTGAGAGTGTTACAAGATTTTCTATCTAAATTGTTACCACTGAACAAAGGACCAGTGTTAACTTTATAACTCAGTTAACTACTGGTTTACACAGTGTAGAATAAGACATGCTATTAACTTTAGTAAACTGTCACTTGTCATTTCCATTTTAGGAAATGTGTATCTTCTATTTCTGGCTTAGCATATCTTAGAATCCTGTGTTTACTTTGATCTTCCTCTTTCAATTAATCTTCACCATTGATCATGCACATCCTTCAAGCTGCTTTTTGTATACTTGTCAATCCAGCTGTTTGGATTGTTTTGTTGATTGTTAATCTTAGATATTGAGCTGATTTACAATTTTGTACTTTGAGATTTTACCTCGAGATCTCCAGTTTGGTTTATAGAGAACTTAACATCTCAATAAGTATATTTGCTTATCGAGATCTCTAGTACTCTATAATTAATTTGGCTTGTCGAGATCTCTACTCTTCATATCTTCACTTTGAATTATCGATATCTCTAAGTTCTCTAATGGCTTCTTTGACTTGTCGATATCTCAGAGTTCTCTAGTCAAATTTGACTTTTCGATATCTCAGAGTTCTCTAGTGAATTTTGACTTATCGATATCTCTGAGTTCTCTAGTGGAATTTGACTTATCGATAACTCCAATTTTCATGTCTTCAATTTGGCTTATCGATATCTCTGAGTTCTCTGTAAGCTTTCCTGAGTTCTTTATAAGTCATTCTGGAGTTCTCGAATGACTTCTCTATAACACTAAATATGTGACTTGTAGAGAACTTGACTTAGAATATTTTTCCTAAAACAGATTTATCCAACTCTAAGCTTCTTCATAATTCTTCTGAAGCATGATCTTCTTGATCTTCTTCCAGATAGAATTTTTAGGCTTGACACTGTTTATAGTAAAAGATTCTAGTTTGCTCCTTTGACATTTTTACAGACTTTGAGTGTTACAAGTACAATATACAAATTAAGATAACAATATAAATTACTTAGGGTTGACAAATTGTCTTAGTCTTGTTAAAGTACAGACATGTCTTGCACAACAAATCTCAACATTGATTGTGATTCTGAGGATGAAGCTGAAGTCAACACAAATCACAAAATTGATGAAGAGTCTACTGATCAAGTGAATCGTGAGAATGGAAGCTCATCTCATGTACCTGAATTTGATAGCACAAACTCAGGGGGAGAAAGAGAAGAAGGTTCTTGTAGTCATGTCAATGGTGAAGAAAATATAGAAAACTCAAGTCAACAAACTCACACCAGAAAGTAGGATAGAAGTCACACTAGAGAAGCAATTATTGGTGATCCAAATGTTAGAGTGAGGACTAGAAGTGCAACTGCAAATGAATGTCTACATGCATATTTCCTTTCACAAATTGAGCCAAAGAAAACTAAAGAAGCTCTACTTGAACCTGACTGGATATCTGCTATGCAAGAGGAGCTAAATCAGTTTGAAAGGAACAAAGTTTGGGAATTGGTTCCTTCACCAAAGAACAGGAGTGTAATTGGAACAAAGTGGGTGTACAGGAACAAGATGGATAAAAATGGAATTATCACCAGAAATAAAGCAAGGTTGGTTGCAAAAGGCTACTCACAGGAGGAAGGAATTGACTATGATGAAACTTTTTCTCCAGTTGCAAGACTTGAAGCAATAAGGATCTTTCTTGCATTTTCTGCACACTCAAATTTGAAAGTGTATCAAATGGATGTCAAGAGTGCTTTCCTTAATGATGAGTTGGAAGTAGAAGTTTATGTGCAATAGCCACCTGGCTTTGAAGATCCAGAATTTCTAGATTTTGTATACAAGTTGCTCAAGGCTCTCTATGGACTAAAACAAGCACCTAGAGCCTGGTATGACATACGGTCAGAATTTCTACTGAAACATGGATTCACTGGAGGAACAATAGACAAGAAACTCTTCTACAAGCTATATGGCGGTGATATGATCCTAGTTCAGATTTATGTGGATGGTATCATTTTTGGATCTACTAATGAAAAGCTTTGTCAAAGATTCTCTAAGCTTATGTAGAGTGAATATGAAATGAACATGATGGGGGAATTGAGTTACTTTCTTGGACTTCAAGTCAGTCAAAGAAGTGATGGAATCTTTATCAGCCAAACTAAGTATGTCAAGGATATATTAAAAAAGTTTGGTATGGTTGATTGTTCACCTGCATCTACACCTATGTCTACAGCTACAAAGTTGGATGAAGATTAAAAGGGCAAAAGTGTAGATATCTCAAGCTATAGAGGAATGATTTAATCTTTGTTGTTCTTAACTACAAGTAGACCCGACATCATGTTTACATGTATGTGTACAAGATTTCAAGCCAATCCAAAAGTATCACATTTGATGGTTGTGAAGAGAATGTTCAGATATCTAAAGGGGACTCCAAACTTGGGATTATGGTATACTAAGGGAACATATTTTAGAGCTGTTGGATACACAGATGCAGATTTTGCTGGATGCAGGGTTGATAGAAAGAGTACAAGTGGAAGCTGTCAATTTCTAGGACAAAGACTTGTCTCATAGTATAGGAAGAAGCAATGTTAGGAGCAATTGATGATATCAAGCAGAAACTATCAGAAGTTCACTTCAGAACTTATATCAACGGATGATAATGATGTTAGCGGGTGATGATATCGACGGATGATGATATCAATGGATGATGATGTCAACGGATGATGAAATCAGTATTTGTCACATCAGTTGATCTTTGATAAGTTAAAGGAAACAGGAACTCAAGGCGGTGAAGGACTTTATCTCAGAAGGAATTGTATAGGTTTCCTTGTTTTTGATTATGTATATGATTCCTTATACATTGTGTAGTTGTGCACTATATAAAGCATATATTAGGTTTATGCTATATGCATTGCGACATTGTTATATCTTCCGCATCACCTAGCAGCTCTCAAGGATAATTGTTAATCCTTTCGAGAGAGTACGTTTGTAATAAGTTTTTATCAGTTAATATAAAAACTGTTGATTCTGTTGAAGCTTTATCGAATAGATTGTATTAATTGTATTCATCGCCCCTCTACAGTTGATTAAGGGCCTAACAATTGGTATCAGAGCTTGCTGTTAATGTAAAAAAGTTTAAGATCGGAAAATCAATCTACAATGGGTGACAAAGAAGAAAAAACACAGAATCCGAAACCACCAACCCCAGCCACATCACAGATAAGTATCAACACGAGTAGGTATGAAGCAATCAAGGTGCCTATCCTAAAGATACATGAATATCCAATCTGGAAAGTCAGGATGGCCATGTGTTTGGAAGCCACGGATCCTGAATATTTAAACAGGATCTATGATGGTCCTCATAGACCAATGAAGGTAGTTGTTTCGCTTGTAGGAGAACCAGAGAAGATGATAGACAAAGACAGGACGGACTATTCTCTTGAAGATCTCTCATCTATCATGAAGGATGCTAAGGTCAGACACATCCTGCACAAAAGTCTTGATAGTGTTATGTCCAATAGAGTCATTGGATGTAAGACAACAAAAGAGATATGGGATGCTTTAGAAGTAAAGTGTCAAGGTATAACTGCTATCAAGAAGAACAGGAGGACAGTCTTACTCAAGAATATGAGCACTTTGACTCAAGGGACAATGAGTCCTTAACTGAAATCTATGATAAATTTTAGAAGTTGCTAAATGACTTATCACTTGTCAACAAAGAATATGATTTGGAGGACTCAAACTTGAAGTTCCTACTTGCTCTCCCTGAAAAGTAGGACTTTAAAGTCACATCAATAAGGGATAACTATCAACTTGATAACACACCTCTAGATGAGATATATGGACTTCTGAAAACTCATGAACTAGAGATGGAGCAAAGAAGCAAGAGGAAAGGATCTAAATCTAGACCAGTTGCACTCAAGGTTGAAGAGAAGCGAAAGGAGAAAGCCAGGAAGAATAGCTACTCCAAAGGGAAAGCCATGATTATAAAGTCAGATACTGAATCATCAAATTCTGATGATGACTCAAATCCTGATGATGAATCAGATACTGACAGTGATCTTAATAACAATGAAGATATGGATCAAATGGCTGCCCTACTAGTTAAAAGCTTCAAGAAGATGGTCTACAAGAACTTCAAGAAAGGGAGAAGATTTTCCAGAAATGGTTCCAGTTCCTCAAACTTTGATAAGAGGAACAACAGAAAAAATACTGATTGGAAGGAATCTAGATCTGGAAAACTTGACAAGTCAAAAAAGAGATGTTAGAATTGTGATGGAATTGGACACTTTGTGGCTGAGTGCAGAAAACACAGAGCTGAGAAGAAACAAGCTTTGATCTCAAAGAAGAGAAACTTGGATGATTCATCAGATTCAGATGATGGAATCAATTATGCTCTCATGGTAAATGTTGATACTGAGGCTGACAATACTGAATTAAAGGTACTAGCACTTGAATGTGCTTGTATACTTGCCTCCCCAATAGTTTGATCATTGGAAATTGTACTCCTAGCTTCAATTGACAAAGCAATTTCAGCTAGGGTTTGAGGGGAGTTCTTTTTTCATGAGAAACCTCCAATTGAATTGGAGAGGATTTAAGTAGCTCTCCCTCAAGAGTACTACCCTCAAACCTATCAATCTGTGAAGACTGTTGAGCATATGAAGGTGAATTAGAAACTTGCACATGGTCTTCAGGAAAAACTGATGAAACACTTGTGTTAGTGATGGTGTCATCAAAGTCTACCCCAGCATGTAGCCTCTCACCATCTAAAGATTGTGCATGAGTGATGATCACAGTTTCATGAATTGTGTCACTTAATTTTGGCGGGGCTTGAGAAGATAATTCAACTTCTTCATTAAAATTTGAAGAAATTTTAGATATAAGATGTGTGAGCTCATGCATTCTTTTGCTTCTTTGGCTTTTGGCCAAAGATGACTCAATTTATGTTTATTCCTCACCACTCTCACTAAAAACTAATAGGGTTTACTGCATCCTCTTCTTTTTACTAACTCCATCTTTTTAAGAGGATGGAGGAGTTGGTTGACTACCAGCTAATGGTTGTGAAAAAATGGTTACAGCTATGGTAGGCACCTATGGATGTTCCTAAATTTGTGCTACAACAGGAACATGTGCCATAGCTGAACTAGGAATTGTTGTGCTTCTCATGTCAGGCATAGGATAAGGATAGGTTCTAAATTCCTCTAATATAAAGTCAGTGATACTTAGCCTAACCTTAACCTGATTCGTTTTATTAACTGATCCATATAGAATTTTGGATACTTGTTTACAGATGCCAATTTGATTTCTATCTAAACCATCTAGCATATGTATGTCCGCTACTTTATGATTTAAAATTGACATGATAAATCTAGGAAAGAAAATTTTCTTACCCCTCCTTACCAAAGGCATAGTAAGCCTTGTGCTTAGCTCTTCCAGGATTAAGCTTCAACATTGAGATGTCTGTTGTAGGCCATAGAGTACACTAGCTTTTGCACCACACTTGAAATGTTGTAATAACCAATTTTTATAGGGCATAAACTAGGTCAATTGAGATCTCGAAAGCGTAAAGAGAGTTTGTGTCGAGATTTCTGGGTATTTATAGGGTAGAGATGTGACTTATCGACAAGAGAAGAATGAACAGATGAAAATTACTTGTAGAGAAATGACATGACTTATAGAGAACTCATGTCAAGATGTCACTTTCCTGACTCTTATCGAGAACTAAATAGTGACTTATCAAGATGTTGTACGAATACCCAGTTTTTCCTTTTGGACTAATTATTCCAATTTATATTGAAGAACTCAACATAAAATTAGAATTGATTTTATATCAAAAGTATTTTACTGAAATAATTTATTAAATTAAATTGTTTTAGTTGTGAGTTATAGAGAAGTCTAAAATTTGAATTGTAGAGAACTCCATGTCGATAAGTATATCGAGATCTCTACAATATTTATTGAGAAGTCATAAAAAGACTTATTGAGAAGCCCATCGAGAAGTCATAGAAAAGGCTTATCGAAAAATCATAAAATGACTTATCGAAAAGTTATTTAGACTTATCGAGAACTCATTTCTCTACATACTTTTTATCTTTTTCAATTCTGTCTTATATTAATTGCACATATTAATGATGTGAATTAACATTCAGACAGTTTCTCTTATAATCAGAAAAATTCTAAGTTAAATTTTACTTTTGAAGAATAAAAAAGCGAAGCCTCAATCTTTTTAGTTTAGGAATATTTATAACTCATATTACAGTTAATTCCTAATTAAATCAAATTAATTTTGATTTATCAGGAATTAATCTACTGCAACTAGTTAGCTGAGTTCTTGCCTTTAGGATGAAGAATTTAACATACCAATTTCACTTACAAGTCTAGTGAAAGTTACTTCATCTAAAGGTTTAGTGAAAATATCAGCTATCTATTTTTTTTTTGGAAAAAAAATAAGCTCAATAGTACCATTTATAGCACGTTCTCTAATAAAATGGTACCTTACATCAATGTGCTTAGTTCTATAATAAATAACTGGGTCTGGATTAACAACAATAGATATAGCACTAGTATTGTCGCACATGATTGGCATCTTATGTAACATTATGCCTTAGTCCATTAGTTGATTTCTACTTCAAAGCACTTTAGCACAATAACTTCCAGCGGCTATATATTCAGCTTCAGCTGTGGAAGTTGACACAAGTTGTTGTTTCTTACTATACCATGATACAAGCCTTTGACCAAGGAATTGATAGCTTCCACTTGTATTTTTCTAGTCTACCTTGCATCCAGAAAGATTTGCATCTACTTATTCAATATCTTCAAATCCAGTTCCCTTAGGATACCAAAATCCCAAGTTTGGTGTTCCCTTCAAATATCTGAAGATCCTCTTGACAACCATTAAATGTGATTCTTTAGGATTTGCTTGAAATCTAGCACACATGCATGTGGCAAACATGATGTCTGGTCTACTTGCAATTAAGTAGAGCAAAGATCCAATCACTCCCCTAACACTTGATATGTCTACACTTTTCCCTTTCTTATCTTCATCCAACTTGGTAGCTGTAGACATAGGAGTTGATGCAGGTGAACAGTCCACCATTCCAAATTTCTTCAAAAGATCTTTGACATACTTGGTTTGACCGATAAAGATTCCATCACTTATTTGGCTAACTTGAAGGCCAAGAAAGTAATTTAGTTCACCTATCATGCTCATCTCATATTTACTCTGCATGAGTCTTGAGATTCTTTGACACGACTTTTCATTAGTAGAACCAAAAATGATATCATCCACGTATATTTGAACTAGGACGATGTCATTACCATGTTTCTTGTAGAATAGAGTCTTGTCAATTGTGCCTCTAGTGAATCCATGTTTGAGTAAAAATTCAAATAGTGTGTCATACCCATTGGTGCTTGCTTTAATCCATATAGAACCTTCAAAAGTTTGTAAACAAACTTTGGAAATTCTGGATCTTCAAAGCCGGGTGGTTTTTGCACATAGACTTCTTCCAATTCACCATTAAGGAATGCTCTTTTCACATCCATTTGATATACCTTGACATTAGAATGTGCAATAAATGCAAGGAAAATATTTATTGCCTCAAGCCTTGCAACTGGAGCAAAAGTTTCATCATAATCAATTCCTTCTTCCTATGAGTAGCCTTTGGCAACCAATCTTGCTTTGTTCCATGTCACAATTCCATTTTCATTCATTTTATTCTTGTACACCCATTTTGTTCCAATGATACTTTTTTTCTTGATGCAGGAACCAATTCCAAAACTTTATTTTTTTCAAATTGATTTAGTTCTTTTTGCATAGCAATTATCCAATCAGGATCTGATAGAGCTTCCTCAGTTTTTCTAGGCTCAAATTCAGACAAAAAGCATGCATGCAAGCATTCATTAGCAGTAGCACTTCTAGTCCTCACTCCAACATTATGATCACCAATTATAGTGTCTCTAGTGTATCGTCTATGTCATTCCCGGTGTGATGATTTTGGTGACTAGAATTGCCCTCAATTTTTTCATTGTTGGCATAACTTGCAGAACCATCATCTCCTTCTCCCCCTGAGTTTGAGCCACCAAATTTAGGTGTGCTTTTTTTCTTGAGATGAATTATTATTATGAGAATTCACCGTTTCACCTGATTCTTCCTCCATTCTATTATTTATATTAACCTCCACATCATCTTCAGAATCACTGTCAATATTGAGATTTTCAAAATTCAAAGCTTCAGTTCACTTACATCAAGGCATTCCAAGCCTGGATACTTGTCATCATCAAATGTCACATATGTGCTCTCCATAATTTTGTTCTGCTCTAGCACATAGGCTCTATAGGCAGTCTTTTCCGATGAATATCCCAAAAAAATAGATTCAGATACTTGAGTCAAATTTTTCCACATATTCAGAGTTGTCTTTTAGAACAAAGCACTTGCTTCCAAACATATGAAGATGTTTAACAATAGGCTTTCATTTTGATAAAATTGAGTAGGGTGACTTGTCAATGTTTTTGTTAAGCAGATATCTATTTTGAGTGTAACATGTTGTGTTAACAGCTTCTTCCCAAAAACTAGTTGGCAGGGTGGCATCTTGCAGCATTGTCCTAGCAGCTTCAACTAGATTTCTACTATTCCTTTCAACAACACCATTTTGTTGAGGTGTTCTTGCATCTGAGAACTCTTGAACAATGCCTTTGTCCTTGTAGAATTCAGTTACAATTGTATTCCTGAATTTTGTTCCATTGTCACTCCTCAAGCTTTTGACATATTCTTGATCTTCAACCTACTTCTCAATTTTCTTTACGTGTTCAATGATGATGTGTGGAGTATTGTGGCGCCCTCCAAACCCGGGTCAGAAGTTTGGGGTCCACAACACATTCACAATGTATAAACCTGTACATAAAATATTAATTGCAATGACCCTGTTTCACATAACCACGGATCGCAACAGGTTAAAGTATGAAAACAAGCCACAATCTTAACCTTTATTACAACGTACCAAATCCCAACTAATTTAACTTACAATTGATATTAAAATCATTCTTATAATCTGACTATCTTTCTACCGCAAGAAGCTTCTGCTAGCTCAATTCAACTCAACTGGAACCTTAGCCCGTACTTTGGACTGAGGAATTTCACTATCGTCCATATTATTTTCAACTGTAAAATGTATAAAAAATCGCAAGGGTGAGCTAACTAGCTCAGCAAGTCATAATAGTGATAACTGAGGTTAAACAATGATCAAATGAGATGATTCAAAGGAATCAAGTTTCTTTTTAACTCATCATTAGAATTAGATATTCATTTGAAGTTTTAAAACCAAGGTTAGGCTGCTGATCAGTCACGTATATAAAAACTATCCAATCCTAAAGCAGTTCAATATGATAAATGATATAATTCAATAAAACAAGTTCATAATCAACGATAGTTAAACACTTGAATAAAATCATAAGGAAGCTTATGGATATCCCAACGGGATTTCAGGGTATGTATAAGAAATGGTTTTCAATTTGTACCAGCATCCGGTATTAGGTCAGAAATGATTTTTCAAGGTATAGTTCTTTGATGTTATAAAGAATGGTTAAGTATAAAAGTTTCTGTATTTTCAAACAGTTTTGTTCCAGTGTTTGGTGTTTGATAGTTATACTTTTGGAGAGTAGTATCATATTAGTGTGATTTGATATCTGAGGATCAATAAAGGATGGTTTACAAAGAATAAGGCATACAATTCAAGATCAAGAAAGAATCAGGGTTCAAGGGTAAGTGGTTTAAAACACTTGCATTATAAAACAGGAGTTATGTTTAATAATAGCGACATGTTATGAAACAGTTCAAAAGCATTGGTAATATGTCTTGAAGAAAAGTTCAGAAATACTTGCCTTACAAGGTTTTACAACTATTACTGATCAACTCTGAGCCGACTCTGCTGCTTAGGTTCTAACGTCCAACCCCTAGCTTCCATTGGATTTTGACTTCGATACTTAGGTCTTTCTGTTGAAACTCTATTGAGCTCGTCAACTGACCACTATGTTATCTTTAGTCCATCGTCCACTTTCAGGTTCCCAACTATAACCTACAGGGTCGAAATACCCTACATTAGACGTCTAGGTATGCTTGACATATTCTCGATATCAATTTTTACCCAACGATATTCAAACCCGACTCGTAATTATGTATATTATAATAACACCCGCAACAAGTAGGGTTCACAATCTTGAAAATTGGTTCGGTGTTCGTTTTCGGAATATACATATACTCGTCATTTTACGAAATTAAGGTTACTGGATTTTGACAGAACATTCACCACAACATACAATCAAGTTTCGCACAAAATATATGTATACTTATTTATACTCGCTCGACGTTCCGACAATTATAGGGTCTATCCCGAATTTATGAATTTAATTCTCAAAAATTCGGGCAGCACCTCCTCTGATTATCGACCTACCCTTCGAACAACTTGACGTCAATTCACAACCAATCACACAATCCAACAACCACCATCACAATTCAATTAACGATACAACTTTTTAAATAATTAATTATTTGTATTTTATATTTATTTATTTTTAAATATTAGGACTCAGAATTATATCATCACCGTCCACCGTCCGATCGTCGAAATTCATCGCGGACGGCGGTAAAATCCGCGGGTACCCGATTAATTCGGGTTTCCTACGCGAACTCCACCGATTAATAAAAATTTCTGTACAAGAATATTTTATTTCACGAAATCCAATCAAACAAATTTCCTGCAGATAATAATTAAGTTAATTAACAAAAAAGAAAACAACAGCACACGCGCCTCCCTACGCGCACAACACAGACACAATCGGAACAGCAAAACGCAACCGGAAATCGGACAGGGGAAAAACGCAGGCAGCTATCGGAACAAGACCAGCACAACACAACTACACGCGTACACATGTAAACACATATATATACATATGTAACAGTAACAGAGCACAGACAGAGAAGCCAAAGCCGGCCGGAAACTCCGACGGCGGCTTACCGGAGCACGAAGCGAGCACCACCAGGACACAGGGGGTGAAAAGATTTAGGAATCAAGAGAGAGACGAGATCAAGACCGAGAGAGAGCAGAGAGGAAAGATTGGATGAGAGAGGTTGGAGAGGTTGATGTTGTTTTTATTTTTAATAAAAAAAAAAGAATGCAGTTGAATTGCCACAACAGGGAAGAAAACACGTGTCCCCTTAAACTGTAACAAATTGACACGTATATAATAGGATAATCACGAAAGTTCTGGCCTTGATTTTCTCCAACATTTGATTATTTTAACGAATAATTTGCGGGAGATAAAGTTCCGAAAATTTACCACACGAGTTTTAAAATTTTATAAATATCCCGGAATTAAAAAGGCATGAATTTCGTAAATTTTTAGATAATTTCGAAACGCAATATATACCTATATTTTACAATTAACGAACTGAGCTGCACTTAAAACAAATTCAGAAAATCACGGAAACAGTCTTAAAACATTATAAATATCCCGAAGTTTATAAAAACATAAATTCCGTAATTTTAAAACAATTTCTAAAATGCAATTTTATACCCGCTTTTAACAAATAAACGATTCAACGTGCGGGTGAAAATAATCCCGAAAATTTCCAAAATAATTTTAAAATTCCCGGAATATTCCAAACCTAAATAAATATGAGTTTCATAATTTTTGAAGAATTCAGGAATTAAGTACAGATTTTACAAATAAATGAAATCAGAAAATCATACAGGGTTAAATAATTGATGAAATATTGATTTCTAAATTTTATAAAAGCCCAAAAATAAATATTGAGATTATAAATCCATAAGAACAATTTTAGAGATATTTCAAATATTTATGCAATTAAATTTGCACTAAATTCACTTTTAAAAGTGAAAACGATTCAATACAACTCAATAGTTGATTACGTAAATAACTCGGTACATCCTAATTCACACAGAGATCATAATAAGTCAACACATAGCGATCGAAACCAATACACATATTTCATTTAACTATTTATTTAATAATTACACTTTTAAATAATATAATAGTATACGAGTCGTTATATCCTTCCCCCCTTAAAAAGATTCTGTCCTCAGAATCTGATCTAACTAAATAAGTGTGGATATTTGTCTAGCATATCTGACTCTAACTCTCAAGTAAACTTTTCGAGTCAAGGATTATCCAACGCATATTTGTTAGGGACATAGACTCATTTCATAGAACTCGCTCTTAACAATCTAGAATTTGGATTGATCACTATATGCAAAACAAACTTGGACAAGAGCCCCATTGGCTCCTGATCAATCACTTAATTCAAATCAAATACTTATTACTTTAACATTGACAAGCGAAACACATTATGTGTACACACCGGTGTGACGGTCATGTCAACTCATGGAAAACTTTATCTATATTTATCAATACCTCGAATGGTTCACTAATTTTAGGATTTAACCTATCCCTTCTACTTAAACTTATCTAGACTCTTTCAAGACGACACTTTTACTAATACTACTGGTCCTATTTTTTTTTTATATTCATACTCTCCCTCGATACAATTCCGCTTCTTTCTTTGTTTACTCTGAGCTGCTTCAATCCATATCGTTACGCCTTTGGTGTGCTGGATTAACTTAGAATTTAATAATTTTCTTTCTCCCACTTAATTTTGATAAAAAAAAATTGGGGACCTACACTTGCGTTCCCATAAAGCTTGGTAAAGTGGCATTCCAAAGGTGACATTGTTGATAAATGATCATTCCAGTGTTTCCTTAAAACTTCACCTCTCAACATATCCTACACTTCCTAAATCATTTCCGTACTTTGACTCTCCGCATAAGGAGGTTAGACGGGGCTCGTTCCAACTTAGTTTCTAAATGTTTAAGCATCTCTTACTCTTTTTATCAGTTAAGACTGAAAAGTAGTCTTATATATTCACGTATTATCATCTTTAAGTATTTGAACTTCAGATTCCACTCTTTCCAATTCGTCTATTAACTCCTCTGTGGTTTTAATTACATCCAATTCTTTTCTGTCGACATAATGCATTTGTTACCATACAACTTTGCTTAGGTAGTTGTTAATGGATTAATTCAGAATCTTTTGTTAATCCTCGGTCAAAATTTTATACTTGAAAACTCAATGTATAGTTGCTTTCCTTCTAATCCTTGAAGGAAAATCTTTGGGTATTCCACACAAACTTTCTTATTCTTTGAATAGCTGAGGATGTTATTAATAAATATAATTTGCTTATCCAAATACTCCTTATACAACATGTTCCTTAATTCCTTATAGACAACTGATACACTTGTTATTTCACATAATATCACCAGAGCTTGCAATGCTCATAACTCATTATATTCGTAATCTCTGATATATTCTCAGGTCGGATTTTAAGTTAATCCCCGAAACATAACACACTTCCTGAATTAGGTCTCGTAAGTAATTGATTCTTTATAGGGGTCACTTATTCTTATTTGTTGTTTTGTTAACTCCCGATAATCAGCACATACTCTTATACTTTCATTCATTTTTCTCCTTTGACATCACCGGTACACTTCACGATTCGCTTCTTGTAAAATCACTTCCCGGGTCTACCTTATCTACTAGGCCTCCAATATTTCGCCTTAATCCTTTGACATGTTCACACTTCCCAATCCATCTTGAAATTTCCTTCTTATACCTAGTTATCACTATTTTTCTTTAAACTTCCGTACATCTTTGCATTTCTTCAGTAATTTAAATATTTTATATTGTGAATTCCCTGTGGGATCTCATTTCTTAATCCTTCTACTTAAAGCATCCAAGTGCTGGAAGAAAATGTAGGAATATCGTGATTGTTCTTCTGGGTGCATAATCTTCCTCTTACTAACTGTTAACATCGTGATCCATTATCTTCCCTTGACATCTTCTTATCTTTTCTTAGCAATTCTGACTGAAAGGTCATACTACCCATCTTTGTTTCCTTGGAATTATATGTCTGACTTCCAACTCTAACTTTTAAAATTCCATAGATAATTCTTCTGGTACAGTTTCTACGTTCGCCTGCCTCTACATTTGCTTTTCCTCGTGAGTACCTATTTCAAACTTTTATGGTCTGTGTAAATCTTACACCTTTCTCCACACATATCATGTTTCCCAATCTTTCGAAACAAATATTATTATTTTTAGTCCCAGTTATGAGTAGGATACTTCTGCTCATAAGGTTTCGGTTGTCTAAGTGCATATATGACAACTTTATTGTGCTGCATCAACACACATCCTACTTCCTTATGAGAAGCATCACTATAAAATACCAAATCTCCTTAATACTTTCGAAATAATAAAGCATGTGATGTAACCATTTTCTCCTTTAACTCCGCAAAACCTTCTTTACCCTTCTCCATTTCATATAAACTTCTTACTTTTCCTAGTTAGCTTCGTCGAAGGTATTGCAACTTTCAAGAAATCTTGCACAAATTTTCAATAATAACCGGTCCATGGTAAAAACTCCTTACTTTTATTGGTACTTTTTGGCCTTTCATTATTCATAGTGACTTTGATTTCTACTGGATCTCCTTTGGTCTCCTTCTCACTGATTACTCATGCTTTCTATAATCAAAATGCTTTGCATGGTCCTCCATTGACTTTAAGTAACACAATTACAACTCATCCAGATATTCCTTAAAAATTCTGTCCATTGAGTTCAAATATTACTGGTATATTGGTTAATCCAAATGACAATACGAGAACGGTACTTAGTTCTGAAAATTATCTTTGGATATGTCCATAGGTTTAATCTTCAATTGGTGAAATATCAAGTCTTAAATCAATCTTGTAAAAGTACTTTGCCTCTTTCATTTGATCAAACAAATCATTGGTTCGAAGTAACAAATACTTGCTCTTGATAGTAAACTTGTTAAACTTTCACTAATCGACATATAAGTTCATACTTCCATCTTTCTTATTAATAATCAGGACCGGTGCACCTTGGAGGTACACTAGGTCTAATCGCTCCTTCTTCTAACATGTCTTGCATTTGCCAGGCTGCCTCCTTAATTTTAACTGGCGCTATTCTGTGCGGGGCTTTGGACATTGGCTTCATTTCAGGTGCTAAGTCAATTTCTCTATCTAAAGGAAATATTGATAACTTATCTGGAAACATATCTTGAAACTCCTTAATTGCTATAAGATCTTCAAATTTTGTTTCCTTTTGACTTTTATTTATCTCATAATCACCATAATTCTCACATCTTAAGCACCGTAATCATCGTTAACAAATTCTTTACCTTCTTTCATCTTCTGAACCTCATCACCTTCTCAGTTGGCGTCCTCAGAATTATCTTTTCATCACGACGGTCTGTCTGGACATCACGGTTTAATAGTTAATCCATTCCTTAGAATAATGTCAAATCCTCTTATCTTCCATGATATCAATTCTTCACAACTTGTTCCCAGAAATCTCAATTCCACTATTGGTACTCACTTATTTAACAACTACACGTTCTTGACTTGCTAATTCTTTAATCACAATCTTATCAATTCAATAGGGTAATTCATCTTATCAATAAAACCTTGGGAGCTAAACAATCAAGTTGCTCTCACATCTTTCAATACTTTAACGCATAAAGTATCCACAATAATTATTTACATCACCACATCCGTATTCTGAATAACATTTTTCACGGGAAAATCGCAAATTCTCATTCTCGAAGATATATTCCTTATTGGAGTAGATTCCCTTGGCTCTTAGTGGATCCTTTACTGGGGCTAGTAGTTGCAATCCTTGCCATATGCCATGGTTTCCCTCTTATGCATAAGAGGTAGATGGAACTTTTCCCGCTTGGTTCATAATACGTTGAATTTTTGTTTGACAAACTTTTACAAATAGCGACAGTACAACGAAGAAGGATTCACAAGTCAACAAATTTGAAGCTGAAAAGAAAGAAGAAGTAAGGATTTGAATATGAATGAGACAACCATATTAGTACTTAAGATGGCCAGTCTTTCGTACCATATGGCGTACAGCACATGATTAGGTGGCGTCCCACCCGACTCTTTGTCATTCCGACAAAGCGTCTCATCATAACACTGTTTGTCCCAATCAAAAAGCAAAACTTAAAGGGAACAATTGAATTTGAAAGGAATACAATATCCTCCTTTTTGATATCATCATAAGGAGTTTATTAAGAAAAGGAGTTCATACATTTTTAGGAATTAAATAGGAATATACGCTGTAATATTGAAGACAAGAATGATACCATTGGTCACCATCCCCATTTCACTTATATTCATCTTTCGAGCTCGTTCGATCATATCCCAATCGCGTCATCTAACAACTTTAGAAGGTATACTGAAATGCTTTCGCAAATTAAACAATATGGTAGATTCCTACTTGTTAAGTCTTGCATCTTTAACGTCGCACCTACACGTATAATGCTTTAACAATTCGATCATAATGGCGTTCCTACCAGATAACTTCGAGTTTTCTCTTTTTAATTTAGAACAACCGCGAATCAATCAATATAATGATCCTTTTGTTAATAATATTTTTCTCTTAGTAAAGTCTGGAAATCTTCTCAATCTTCTTTAGTCATGCCCAGGATCCTGTTAAATCAATGAATTCCTTGAACTCTGATAGTCCCAGTAATTGGATGAATAGTTACTCCGTACGCTGATTCTGTTGTTAATCTTATCAAACAATACTTGCACCTTACTGTTAGTAATAATCAACTTCTTCATAATCACAGATTACTTCGTTCTCGGAATTAGAAACACTAAGTCTGAAACAGCATCCTTCCAGGTAATCCGGGTCTTCTAACAAATAAGAAACTCAAGTAGTAACTTGACAACCAATGTTTAAAAATCATTTCATTCAAAAAGGCTTTTAGAAATTTTGTAAAGGAAAAAATCTTTTTCGAAAACTCGTTTAAAAATTTTGGAAAATCACAAACCTGGTTGTCCTTACTATATGAGTTGGTTGTTGTCCTCCCGACCTATAACAAGGTACCAAATTAAAGGAACGATCATATAAAGGTCTATTCACTTCAATCGACCTTCTCTCCTTTATTGGGTCCATTTGCCTTCCTTAATCGACGATCACTTCAAGTGTCGTTACATATTATTGTATTCCTAGCTTCACATCAAAATTTCCATCCTGACAATGCTCCCATCATCAACTTTGCAGTTGTTAAGTAGAACAGGTTATCCAATAGTCAACAAGTCTATTTCATAGAACAAAATTTGCTCATATCACATCACATCAATACTTTACATATCGTATTTATCATAGCACCATTATTTAATTCTACAAAAATTCCAGATTTATACTTTTCTTTCTATTTTTTTTCAAAATTTATCTAATTCATCCCACAACTAGTCACGGGTGGCCTAGTCACGAATGGCTTCTTTTAATCTGGTAGCAGCTATCCTCCGAAACACTTTAAATCTTCTTTCTAAACTTTTTCTCACGTTTATTTATATCTCAAGTACTCACCATTTACTGCAGCTCTCGAATCCCTGCTAGTAGGTACTATTGCTTTATAGGACAAGTTTTAAACCGGGGTATAGAACAGGATGTAGGGTAAACTAAAGAGATACGCTCACAGCCGAATGTCCAGTGAAAGAAGAATAAACAGATGGAAATTCTTGAATAGGTAATCTCGCATCAAGAGGTGGTAGAATAGCGTAGAATAGCTTGAAGAGGTGTAACCGTCATAACAGAAGGTAGTGCCATTAATACTGATGGAGGAACAAGGTGCAAATCAACTCGGAGAGAAGATGACGATCCTCGAACGGAAGGCTCCAAACGATCAGATGATACCGGGAAATCAGGATCTGCCATCGTCGTTGTCTGGAAATCACATCGCAAGCTGAGAATCCCGAATCACAATACGAACTGTGCCGGAGACTTACTATGTAATCGCACTCATCCTCGTGACGTCCTATCTTTCTATTTCCTATTCCTAATCCTAACCCTCTACCCAATCCCGAAAATCTAGGCTTGTTTCAGTGACTTCTAACCTGAAGCTCTGATACCAACCTGTGGCGCCCTCCAAACCCGGGTCAGAAGTTTGGGGTCCACAACACATTCACAATGTATAAACCTGTACATAAAATATTAATTGCAATGACCCTGTTTCACATAACCACGGATCGCAACAGGTTAAAGTATGAAAACAAGCCACAATCTTAACCTTTATTACAACGTACCAAATCCCAACTAATTTAACTTACAATTGATATTAAAATCATTCTTACAATCTGACTATCTTTCTACCGCATGAAGCTTCTGCTAGCTCAATTCAACTCAACTGGAACCTTAGCCCGTACTTTGGACTGAGGAATTTCACTATCGTCCATATTCTTTTCAACTGTAAAATGTATAAAAAATCGCAAGGGTGAGCTAACTAGCTCAGCAAGTCATAATAGTGATAACTGAGGTTAAACAATGATCAAATGAGATGATTCAAAGGAATCAAGTTTCTTTTTAACTCATCATTAGAATTGGATATTCATTTGAAGCTTTAAAACCAAGGTTAGGCTGCTGATCAGTCACGCACTAACCCCGAGCAAAGCACACAGCACTGCTCTAATTACTGGATCCAAGGCACACATTGGCCTAACTTGACCATTGGTATGGTCTGACCACGAATCTGGTCCACATATATAAAAACTATCCAATCCTAAAGCAGTTCAATATGATAAATGATATAATTCAATAAAACAAGTTCATAATCAACGATAGTTAAACACTTGAATAAAATCATAAGGAAGCTTATGGATATCCCAACGGGATTTCATTGTATGTATAAGAAATGGTTTCCAATTTGTACCAGCATCTGGTATTAGGTCAGAAATAATTTTTCAAGGTATAGTTCTTTGATGTTATAAAAAATGGTTGAGTATAAAAGTTTCTGTATTTTCAAACAGTTTTGTTCCAGTGTTTGGTGTTTGATAGTTATACTTTTGGAGAGTAGTATCATATTAGTGTGATTTGATATCTGAGGATCAACAAAGGATGGTTTACAAAGAATAAGGCATACAATTCAAGATCAAGAAAGAATCAGGGTTCAAGGGTAAGTGGTTTAAAACACTTGCATTATAAAACAGGAGTTATGTTTAATAATAGCGACATGTTATGAAACAGTTCGAAAGTATTGGTAATATGTCTTGAAGAAAAGTTCAGAAATACTTGCCTTACAAGGTTTTAAAACTATTACTGATCAACTCTGAGCCGACTCTGCTGCTCAGGTTCTAACGTCCAACCCCTAGCTTCCATTGGATTTTGACTTCGATACTTAGGTCTTTCTGTTGAAACTCTATTGAGCTCGTCAACTGACCACTATGTTATCTTTAGTCCATCGTCCACTTTCAGGTTCCCAACTATAACCTACAGGGTCGAAATACCCTACATTAGACATCTAGGTATGCTTGACATATTCTCGATATCAATTTTTACCCAACGATATTCAAACCCGACTCGTAATTATGTATATTATAATAACACCCGCAACAAGTAGGGTTCACAATCTTGAAAATTGGTTCGGTGTTCGTTTTCGGAATATACATATACTCGTCATTTTACGAAATTAAGGTTACTGGATTTTGACAGAACATTCACCACAACATACAATCAAGTTTCGCACAAAATATATGTATACTTATTTATACTCGCTCGACGTTCCGACAATTACAGGGTCTATCCCGAATTTATGAATTTAATTCTCAAAAATTCGGGCAGCACCTCCTCTGATTATCGGCCTACCCTTCGAACAACTTGACGTCAATTCACAACCAATCACACAATCCAACAACCACCATCACAATTCAATTAACGATACAACTTTTTAAATAATTAATTATTTGTATTTTATATTTATTTATTTTTAAATATTAGGACTTAGAATTATATCATCACCGTCCACCGTCCGCTCGTCGAAATTCATCGCGGACGGCGGTAAAATCCGCGGGTACCCGATTAATTCGGGTTTCCTACGCGAACTCCACCGATTAATAAAAATTTATGTACAAGAATATTTTATTTCACGAAATCCAATCAAACAAATTTCCTGCAGATAATAATTAAGTTAATTAACAAAAAAGAAAACAACAGCACACGCGCCTCCCTACGCGCACAACACAGACACAATCGGAACAGCAAAACGCAACCGGAAATCGGACAGGGGAAAAACGCAGGCGGCAATCGGAACAAGACTATCACAACACAACTACACGCATACACATGTAAACACATATATATACATATGTAACAGTAACAGAGCACAAACAGAGAAGCCAAAGCCGGTCGGAAACTCCGACGGCGGCTTACCGGAGCACACAGGGGGTGAAAAGATTGAGGAATCAAGAGAGAGACAAGATCAAGACCGAGAGAGAGCAGAGAGGAAAGATTGGATGAGAGAGGTTGGAGAGGTTGATGTTGTTTTTATTTTTAATAAAAAAAAGAATGCAGTTGAATTGCCACAACAGGGAAGAAAACACGTGTCCCCTTAAACTGTAACAAATTGACACGTATATAATAGGATAATCACGAAAGTTCTGGCCTTGATTTTCTCCGACATTTGATTATTTTAACGAATAATTTGCGGGAGATAAAGTTCCGAAAATTTACCACACGAGTTTTAAAATTTTATAAATATCACGGAATTAAAAAGGCATGAATTTCGTAAATTTTTAGATAATTTCGAAACGCAACATATACCCGTATTTTACAATTAACGAACTGAGCTGCACTTAAAATAAATTCAGAAAATCACGGAAACAGTCTTAAAACATTATAAATATCCCGAAGTTTATAAAAACATAAATTCCGTAATTTTAAAACAATTTCTAAAATGCAATTTTATACCCGCTTTTAATAAATAAACGATTCAACGTGCGGGTGAAAATAATCCTGAAAATTTCCAAAATAATTTTAAAATTCCCGGAATATTCCAAACCTAAATAAATATGAGTTTCATAATTTTTGAAGAATTCAGGAATTAAGTACAGATTTTACAAATAAATGAAATCAGAAAATCATACAGGGTTAAATAATTGATGAAATATTGATTTCTAAATTTTATAAAAGCCCAAAAATAAATATTGAGATTATAAAGCCATAAGAATAATTTTAGAGATATTTCAAATATTTATGCAATTAAATTTGCACTAAATTCACTTTTAAAAGTGAAAACGATTCAATACAACTCAATCGTTAATTACGTAAATAACTCGGTATATCCTAATTCACACAGAGATCATAATAAGTCAACACATAGCGATCGAAACCAATACACATATTTCATTTAACTATTTATTTAATAATTACACTTTTAAATAATATAATAGTATACGAGTCGTTATAAGTATCACATCTTGAATACATAAATTCCACCCAAGTGTATTTTGAGTAGTCATTCACCATCACCAAAGCATACTTCTTTCTAAATATACACATGACATTTACTGTTATTCCCAAATAGTATAAACAAGAATTACAGAAGGGGGGTTGAATGTAATTCTGGCTACTTTTCAATTTTGAAGAACAATTCTTCAATAAATATATATAGTTGTGTTTGATTTAGCAATGGTGTGGAATAAAAGAAGTATAGAAATCAAGACACAAAGTATTTAAATACAAGTACTTAAAAACTTTCTGGTGGATTGAATTTTTCCACCAGAGATATATATTTAGTTGAGAACTCTGTGTTACAGAATTGTACACAGCTGCTTACAAGTTGAATCTACAAAATCCAGAGAAATTCTTTACAAATTCTGCCATATCTATTTCTCTGGAAAATTGCTTGCTAACTTGGATACTCTTCAACTTGCTACCCTTGGTTTATATATCACCAAGTTACATGATAAAAAGATAAGATAATAAGACAAACTGTTTCTAGTCTAACTTCATGCTGCTATACTTTTCTTTCCAGGATCTTTGAATATCTTCGGTCTAGCATGGAAATAAAAATGCTTCTTTGTTCTCTAAAACCTAAATTAGGCTGCAACATTCTATTTGCATACAATCAACGAATATGACTATCAAGTCACCCTATCTCCAGTATGGCCTTAAATGCACCCTATCTTCTAATGTATTTTTCATCCTTGAACTCCATAATCCAGTATGGCCTTAAATGCACCCTATCTCCAGTGAAAAGGATTGTCAAAACTCTTGGAAGTGCATTTGGTCCTCTCCAGCTATTCCTTATCTCTTCAATCTTGTTTAGTACCATTTTCTTGGCAACTAGATTGTATCCAAAGTTTTTCTTGATCGCAGAAAAGATGGTCACCAAAGTGGAATAACCTTCATTGAGAATTCTGTGAAGTGGCCATGTAATCTCTTTACCACCCTTGTACCTGAAGACTAGTCTCTCTGGAAGGTGGTTGTATGCATCAATATATCTGACTTCTTCTAGATCATCCAGATAGAGATTTATGTCTGAAAATTCTTTGATGTCACATATGAAGAGTCGATCTCCCTTGTTGACAATAGGTTTGGATTTGTCCAAAGATTTAGGTTGAAGTTTAACAGGCTTGACTGTTTTGACTACTCTTTTCTTTGTCTTCCTTTGCTTGGCAAAGATTGGAAGATTTAGATCAGGAAGAGGCAAGCTGTCCCAATGTATAGGCTCATCCTTGGGAATTACAGGATCACCATGAAATGTGATGTTTGGCTCATCCTTGAATTCAGCCTCCTTCAATGTAGGTATGGTTGGTTGATTTGAAGTTGTAGATTGGGTTGGCATGTAGTCTTCCTTGTCTTCATTAAAGTTTATCTTCCTCTTTGCATGGATTTTGTACCTAAACTTTCTCTTTGTCTGCTTTGGTTCTTCTTTCTTTCCTTCGTCCAGATTTTTAGTCATCACAGCAGGTAATGTAACTTCTGTGGTTGCAGGCTTTTTGGCTAGGTTCTTGGCTTCTAAAGCAGCTTGCTTTTGTTTTTGTTTGAGCCTCACCTTTTCTTATTTCTTAGCTTCTGCAAACTGTGGATGTCCAGCCACTACACAGATTAGTTTACCATTCATGTAGATCTTAGCAATTATGTTCTTTGACACTATGTCACTGTGATCTTTGGATAAAGCAAAAGACCTTGCAAGCATCTTCTTTTCATCTGACCTAGGGGTTTCATAAGATAGGTCCAGTGTATTTTTGTCTGAATTCTTTAGAGAATTCCTTTTTGGTTAAAAAATCACACTGGCCTTTGGAGACTTGTTTGATGAGGGTTGACCCATTTCCATGTTCCCTAGGCTCATTTCATTAACTAAAATTTGTCTTAATTGGAAAAAGTGATAAAAGACCTTGTCTTGCTTCTCAATTGGACCAAATTTCTTCTTGATATTTTTATTAAGCTTCTTCCATTTTACATCCAGCTCTTGCTCAATTGCTGCAACATCAAGCTTTTAAGATTTTTCATTGAATTCCAACTTAGCTACTGCTAGCTTGATTAAATCAATGATGTCAAGAGTTGGTGGCTTTAGGAAAGCAATTGCTCGAACTATCACTTTGATTACTTGAATTTGGAGCACTTTCTTCCCTTCACTTGTTGACTCCCCCTGGCTAACTGAGATGATAGAGTCTTTCTCCCCCTTTTTATTTGCATCAAATTAAGTAGAGGTTGAAATTTGTGCAGCCTCCAACTGTTGTAGAATACTGGTTTGAGCTCCTTGATTTGCAAGTATCTTGGCCACTAATTTCTCCACATTTGTCAGTCTAGAATCCATGGCCTCAATCTTTCTGTTCAAATCAGCTTCCTTTCTGAGCTTCTGAGCTATTTTTGTCATTGTGGTTCCTAGAAGCCTGGCATCCAACCTTGTTACAAAGTCTTGTTTAATCTCACCAATTTCCTGTTTGATGGCATCCACATTTTGACTTTGTTGAAGAGCCTGAATTTTATGCAATTGAAGAGATTCCAGGTGAGCTGAAAGTAGTCTTTTGGTTCTAACATTAGTGGAAGCTTGATTTGCTGTTTGGGTGTCATGGATAAGCTTGAATAGTGTGGATTGGAGATGTGAATAAGAGCATTCCTTGTGCAGCATCCATGATGGAGAATCTTTATCTCCCCCTATGATCACACCTTAATCCTCATCAACCTCACCATCATCCCCAAATGAGTCTTCAGCAAATTCAAAGTCATTACCAGATGTGGAGGGCATAGCAGTTATAGCATAATTTACCCTTTGCATTAATACAGTAGTGTGCACCAAGTTCAATATCTTCTCAGCATCCTCATTGCCCTGTCCAGCCAGAATTTGATATGCTGGAACAGGATGAGTAAATGTCTCAGCATCCAAAGAGATAGAATATATGACAGCTTGATATTCTTGCTGAAACAGTGTCTCATTTTTTGCATCACTGACATTCATTGACTCACTAGCAATTGTTTCCATCCTTATCTCTCCTGTACCTGCTTTTCTCTCATGATCTCTCTGTTTTTGCATCAAGGGCTCCCCTTTGCTTCCCACCCTCACACCCTTACCTTCACCTACCAAGGTAGGACTCCACTCACTCACTTTTTCCAAGCTGGAAGAAATAGCTTGCATATTTTCACTCATTTCCTCTCCTTTTTCCTGAGAGCAACTCAGCCTCTCACTCTGTTCACTTCCTTCCCTCAATCCTAAGAGTGATTGTACAACCACTAAATCGTTTGCATTTGTAAAATTAGTTGAAATTTGAAGTTATGCAGTGATATTAAATGGATGAGGAACATCTGTCGAAGTAGTAGTTGGAAGTGTCAACGGATGACTGCTGTTAAGCACATCCGTCGAGATACAATCACTAGTCGACGGGTGAACAATATTCGTCGAGATAGTAGAAATGATAGAGTTTGGAGTAGAGACTACTGTAAAATCTGTGGTGATTGATTTGAGATTTTGCACAGTATTCTCAGTTGAAATAGAAAGAAAAGGCAAGTGAGCCAACAAATCATCTAAAAGATGATGCTCACTTGTTGTAGATTTTGGCTTCTCCATGAGAGTCAGAGATGGAGAATCAGGAATTGATGTATGAATCATATCAACATCCAGAGAATTTGTGGGTGAGTTTGGTGTGTTAGGTGCTTCTATAATTAAAGATTTTGGATGTGACTCCATATTTATTGGAGCCACATCAACCTGACTTTGAGAAGGTACATGTACTGAGTCTTTGACTGCAGTAGGCACAGTGTGTGCATCCTGTGTATCCCCAATGGTTTTTGATTTCTTCTTTCTAATATAAGTTTTGGGTGAGCTTGTGTCCCTAACCTTTTTGGATTGTGCTCTTGGTTGGAGCTTTGTGCAATAGTCACATCCTTTGGGAGGATGCAACTAGCAATGAGCTAATGTCCTTATTAAGCATTGTAGTTTGTTGGGAAACTACAGTGTGGCTAGGCTGGGATGCACTCACCTCTCCATCCTTATTCTTAGGGCTTCTTTGATGTTCACCATGTCCCTCACCAGTCTCACTTCCCTTCACACTACCCTCTTGGATTTTGGTGGATTTTACAACTAGTTTCTGTTGAGAGAAACTAGAGGGGGCTTTCTTTGACTTGGATTTGGAGATTTTTGGTTTTGTGGCTTGGGTAGGCACCTATTTGGTCACGGTCATAGATACCATTGCCTTAATTAATTAGAAAGAAGTACTAGGTTGGGAAGAAGTAGGGACATAAATGTTTACCTCACTTACCTGAGGCAGTTCCATTATTGGCATATACACAAGAGTAACATCCTTGTGATGATTTTCCCTGTTTAAATTAGCAATACTTATCCTCTCTTGGACCCAACAAGCTAACTGGTTTGTTGGGTTCTCAATTGAGAGATCCTTAAAAACAAAATTAGCTAGCATCATGAAAAAACTAGTATAATTAATATTTTTATATCTCTTTTTAATATCCCCTAATTTACTTCCTATCTCATACATAACAGAATGCCGAAATTGAAGTATTTATCACTAAGAAGCATATAAAGCATGTGAACAAGTTAATAAGATACAACATCAAAATTACTAATTTTTCCAAAAACCACTTTAATAAATGAATCACACAAAAAATTCATTCTTTTCTAAGACCTAGTCTCCTAACATCACCTAACTTAGTGGCATCAAGAGCATAACCCATAGAAACTATCATGTTACTGACATCAGTGTCTGTGTGTGGAGCAAGTGTGGTATTTTCAAGCAACTTAAAGCATTTTTCAATAGCATCACAATTAATACAGTGTTCATTACCTTTGAGAGTGAAGGTAATAGTTTTGTCCTTAGAGTTGAACACTGCTATAGTCCAAATTTCCTCGACAACTTCACAGTAAATGGTTGGGGACTCAAGCATGGCATAACTCAATTTGCAGTTCAGTATGAAGTCCATCATCTTGTGATAGTCTTCAGATGCAGGAATTTGCTTATTCACCAGAGCCACAAAGTTGTTCTTTTCAGAGACGAACCCAGTTGAGGACATAATTTTGACTACGAGTGCCATTGTTGTGATTGAGATTAGTTGCAGAGAGAGAGTATTTGCTTTGGAGAAGAATAGAGTTAGAGAAATTGCTTTGATAATGATAAAAGAAAAAATAGAACTAAAATTAGCTTTTATACTATCTCAGGAATAAACTGTCAAGAATTAAAAAGTGAAATAAAGTAACCAATCAAATTAGCCCAAAATAGCCGTTTAAAAATGAAGAAAACTTTCAGAATTCTAAGATTATCCGTTGAAATATACATACAGGTTGTAAGTAAATTCGACGGATAATGCTCAAAATCAACGACTAAGATTGAGTGCAATTCGATGGATAATGGTAAAAGTACCCAGAGTAATAATTGATATTTCGACGGATGACATAATTCAACGGATATTCATTTTCGACGGATAATGAACATCCGTCGAGACACAAATTCTGACTTAGTCAAATTTTTATCTGAGAAAAGAAATATCAATTTTTACTCTAGCTGCATTGCAAATTGCTTGGACATCAAAATAGATTATGAGTAATTAAACATACCTAATTCAGTTACCAACATATTGAAGGTGGATTCATCAAGTGGCTTGGTAAAGATGTCTGCAAGTTGTTTTTCATTTGGAACAAAATGAAGTTCCACAATACCATTCATAACATGCTCTCTAATGAAATGGTACTTGATGTTTATGTGCTTAGTCCTTGAATATTGTACTGGATTCTCAGTGATGGCAATGGCACTAGTGTTATCATAGAAAATAGGAATTTTATTCACCTGTAGATCATAGTCCAACAGTTGATTTTGCATCCATAAAATATGTGCACAACAACTACCAGTAGCAATATATTCAGCTTTAGCTGTAGAAATTAAAACTGAATTTTGCTTTTTACTGAACCAGGATACTAGCTTGTTTCCTATAAATTGACATGTTCATGTTCTAGTTTTTCTATCAATTTTATAACCTGCATAGTCTGTGTAATATCCGGGATATAGCGTGTAATTATTTCTATCAATAAATAAATATTATGTGATTATTATATAATGATAACATTTATAGTGTAAACCCTATGTCTGTGTTTATATACTACACAGTTACAAGATAATCGCTAATTGATTGGAATATAGTTCTGCTTCCTAAAATATATCAATCAATTATCTTTTCTTCCAAGTATTCCATTCTTCACAGAATTCCTTCTTCATGCATATCTCTTCTTACGTTTGTCTTGATCTTCCTTCCTTTCAATCAGCCGCCTTCCTTATCTGAAAGTTTCCTTTAAGTCCTGATATTATCTCCTGATAAATATCTCCTGAACCTTAAGTACTGATAACTTAAGTTCTGACTTCAGTATAAGTGTTGATTTCAGTTAAGTACTGATTTGTCTTGTTTTAAGTAAGATCTGAAAAACTAAAGGTAAATCATATTAGACATGACATTATCAAATATATCTAACAATCTCCCCCAACTTGTAAATTAGCATAATATACAAGTTCAACAGATATTTGATGATGTCAAAAACATTAAGTACAAATGCATGAGAATTTGACTAGATAACTACAACTTACAGTCCTTAAAGCTTTACCAACTTTAACTTCTGATAACAACTTCAGTCTGTATACATATCAGAATTTGAGCAGTTGTAGATCCTGACTTGGCTTCACTTTCTGATCTCTTTGATGTCAGGAGTTGTTCTGAGATAGTTCTTTAACAAACATCTTTCAACATATCTGAGTTCATCAATCATCCTCCTTTTAGCATCTTTAAGTTCTGCAGTATCTTCACCAGTTTGGAAGATAGCATATTTAAGATCATTAATTTTTGCTTTTCTCAACTCCTGATCTAGTCTTATGACATAGGCTTTGTCAGACTCTAGATTGAATTCAAGTCCCTTAATACCAAGATATGTTCTGATCTGTGCAGTATTAGGCTTCATATCAACAATATCACCCTTGTGATCTCTGTACTTGGGACAGTATGTGTTGTCAGACTTTACAAAATAAAGCCTTTTCTGTCTCTGAATTTGAGTCTTCAAATAGTTTGCAGCACTTTCTGTTATTATGTCATTCACTTGAAGTAAGAATAAAACATGTTCTAGTTCCTGAAAATACTTCAGTGGTATAGCATTTTCCCTTATATGGTAAACCCTTCCATCTATCATGAAATATAACAAGATGTGTTCTTTCAAGAAGGTATGGTAGACCATCTGTACAGATTCTAGTTGATTCAATCTTTCAGGAGTTGCTCCAATACCTTGTTCACTTAGGGAAGTTGGATCATTGGTTGTGTTCTACACTCTTCTTTCATCAGCACTACCCAATCCAGATTTATCTCTTGCTTCCTTTCCAGTAACCACTCTTGCTTCAAAACCACTTGTTGCAGTCTTCAAAGATTGAGTCTGTTTGGCTTTAGTGAATCCTGGTAGCAGTAACTTTGAGGATTTAACATGAGCAATGTCAGAGGTTTCCTTTGACTTATCTTCTGATATCAAGTCAACTTGAGCTATGTCAGAGGTTGCTTGCTTCATGGTTATATCAGAACTAACTATATCTTGACTCTGAACAACTTGAGCCATGTCAGAGGTTGTCTTAGAAATCTTCCGTGAAGTCAGAGTAAGATCAGCATCTTCAACAGAAATTTCTTCATCCATAGGAGGCACATAAACCTTTATAGGTTCACCAACTTTTTCTTTGCCCTTGGACCTTGGATCTATCTGCAATTGTGATTTGGCATTGGTTGCCACGGGATTTGTTCTTTCTTTTATCACAGTGCCTTTAGCCGTAGGAAGTTTCTTTTTAACAACAGAAGCTTCAGATTTGGAGTTGACTTTTTCTAACTTAAGCCTAGCTTCTTCTTCCATTAGACTCTCAAAGTCCATTCCTGGATTTTCTTTCAGAAATAACTATCTTGAAATTTCTTTATCAAGATCCAAAAGTTCATTAGAACTTATCCTTTTACCAGTATTAGAAGTTATTCTTCTCCCAGTATCAGAACTTGTTCTATGACTTGTAGTTCCAGCTCTTCTTGATGAGAGACCTCCACCTTGACCACGACCTCCACCCATTCCAGAGTTTCCCAGGTCATTACCATCATCCTTTTTCTTCAGTTTCTTATCAGGTTTGCATTTGGACTTAATTACTTTCTCCCCCTTTTTGGCATCAGCAGGTAAAAGAAGAGAGAGAAGCAATTCCACTGAGGATTGAATGTCATTGAGTTGAGATTGCTGAGAAGCTTGATTTTTCAAAATTTCATCAATCTGAGACTGTTGCTTCTCTTGGGTTTTCTCAATGTTGGTAATTTGATCAAAGGAAGGTCTGAAAAACCTTTTCTTGTCTAGCTTGACAAGTATATCTTGCTGCATTAAGGTTTCTGGAATCTTGTTCACTTTGTCCTGAGTTACAGACTGTTGACCTTGAAGGTGCCTTGTAGTAAGTGCAGTAACTCTTAGCTGTGTCTTGAAATCTTCATTAACTAACAACACATCAGCTTTTGCCAAATGATCAGCAAGAATCTTTTTTGAAGGAACAAAGGCAACTGAG
This sequence comes from Apium graveolens, assembly GCF_009905375.1. NCBI lineage: Eukaryota > Viridiplantae > Streptophyta > Magnoliopsida > Apiales > Apiaceae > Apium > Apium graveolens. Next base: position 208,810,523 of record NC_133653.1, read on the forward strand.
TTCCATTCCTTAGTCCACTCCTGTCCTCTAGGAGTTTCACTCCAAGGTACTGGTGCATCTCCTCTAACAAACTTTTTAACTAGTTCAGCTTTTGAAGGAGCTTGTAGAGGTGCATGTCCAGAAGGACCAGCTTCATCAGCATCTGCATTTGTAGCAGCATCACCAGTATCATCAGCATTTGTAGCATCAGAACTTACCGAGTCAATATCATCTGATAAAAGAACAGTATGAGAGGCTATGGAGGCTTCAACATCATCCTCTAAGTGCTGATCTGCTTCCAAGTTCTGATCAACAGCCATATTCTGATGCTCACCTATAGTCTGATCTTCAATGTATAGATGCAGAGAAGGTGTTGTAGACAATTCTGGAGTTTCATTAGCATCAGGAATTGGTGTTGTTGGTGGATTGATTTGAGCTGGTGGAGCTTCTAAATAGAGAACCTCAGACACAATTAGATTGTGAATATCAATCTCAGCACTTGTGCCTGGGTCTGCAGTAGATACTGGTTCATTTACAAGAGACACAGGTGGTGTAGATACTTTATCTTGAGCAGTTTCCTGAGTTGGTGACAATGGAGGTGTAGATACAGTAGCTTCAGCAAATTCTGGCTCTTTTTAGATCAGAGATTCCTGATCTCCTTCCTTAGCTGCTGCTTCCTCATCCTCTGAAACTTACTTAGCCTTTTCCCTTTGTGCTCTTTGTTTCTTGTATCTCTTTGAAGGTGGAGATTCCTTGGGAGTTTCATCAGAATACATCCTTCTAAGCCTTTTGAGAAGCTTAGACACCCCAATTCCAATATCCTTCTGAGAAGTGACCTTCTCAGTTTCTTTGACAACAGGTTCTGATACAGGTGTCTGTTCCTCACTGTCTGACTCATCTCTCAGAACTATTCTCCTTCTCTTCTATTATGTCTGAGGTACAGTCTTTGTCCTCTTGGGCTTTGAAGATGAAGGCCTCAAAGTATGTGATGATGAAGGTTGAGATATCTGTGAAGGTCTTAAAAATGTTCTGATAGAGGGTTGAGTAGGTTTAGGTATATGTGTGTTATGTTCTGATGGTTGTTGTGGTGTCTGGGATGTGCTGATGGGTTGAACATCAGAGTAAACAGATCTGTAGGTTTGAGGATCAGCATTCACCAGGATCTGTTTTACAGACTGAGGTATCTGTAAAGGTCTAACCATCTTTTTCTTAAGGTCAGCATTTACCAAGTCATTAAAAGCCCGCTTTGCAAGCTTAAAGGGTGGAATTAAGTCAGTGGTAGGTTGGGGTTCATCAGTACAACAGAAGTTATAAATAAGTTGACAGAATCTAGCAAAGTACACTATATTCCTATCTTCTGTCATTCTATCCCCTATAAAACCTAGCACAGCACTTGCAAAATCAAAATGAGTGTGGTGAATAATAGCATACCCGATGTGCTGACTCATAATTGGAATGGCATCAAAGTTGGAACACTTATTGGTGAATGCCTTAGTGATGCAGTCGAAGAAAAAGCTCCATTCCTTCCTGATATGTGCCCTTTTCAACTGTCCAAGCTTGGCCAAACTCTTCTTATAACCCAAATTGGCCATGAGCTACTGTAGAACAGGTTCCTCCGCTGTTGAAAAAGTGCAGCTTTCTGGTAAGTGGAGAGCTTTACGAACTGCTCTAGGAGTTACCATATGCTCAACATCATTTACTTCAAAAATAATGCTTGGAGTACCAGTAGCACCACCATTATCAAAATGCCCAGTCCGCCAAAACGTCAGAACTTGTTGGCTTGAAATGACTTGAGGCTGGGTTAACGCATACCCAATCTCACTATGTGCTAGATGATCTTGCACAAAGTGCAAATCAGATAGAGCTTCAGCCTTGTTCAAGATTGCAGCATAGTTGTTGGGAACAAACTTGGCTCCATCTATAATCAAATCCTTAGGTGCCATGAGAAATGATTGAGAAATTAGGTTGCCTGTAAGGTGTTTGAGAAAATGTATGTATGAAAAAGCGTCAGTAGATGAGAGAGAATAGAAGTAAAGAGAGAGAGATAAAATGTGAAAGTAAATAAAAGATTTTACAATCTTTTCTCTCTTTTACTTATACACGGTAGAAAAAGTAACCGTTGGGACACCTGTCAGACATGCAGCAGTAAAAGATAATTAATGGGCACGGGAATTCAGTAATCATTACTTATTACATGCAGTTTTCAAGGAAAAACCGTTCAACTTACCAAGTAATCCCATTAATTAAGGTAGTTCAGTTTTATTTTAAAATTTAAAACTGTTCCCACTTAATAAATTATTTTCACTGTGAGACCAATATTCTGTAAAAATATGACCAATGAGAGAATGACCATAAAGAAACCAAGTAAACAAATACTACCACGTCAGAATCAGAACTTGATTTGTATCAAAACTAAAAAGGTCATCAGAATATGGTTAGTATCAGGATTTAAAAATGCATCAGAATATCAAATGACCCAGAGACAAAATCTTGCATAAATATAAAATTTCATTAATATATTGAGCAAATACATTTCATGAAATTTAAATTACATTACAAAATTACAAGATTGTTCTAAGCTACAAATACTAACATCAACAGCTTTTGTCCTAAGTCTAAGAAGACTGACAAAGCTGACAGTGAAGAGAAACAGGGAGCAAAAATTATTTCTTCTTCCTACTCTCAACAAAAAGAACAGCGAGATGAATGATTCACTCCTGCTATTGGAGATGACGGAGATGTAGATCTCTTTGGACTGTCAACAGGTCACGTTTATGATCTCTGGAAATTGAATCCAGAGATTATGAGGAATGTTATTGATATTGTATGGAGTTGGAATTCCATTTTGAAAAACATGTACAGTCTCAGTGCCATAATTGTAAAACCAGCCAAACTCAGCCATTTGTGGTGAAGAGAGTGAATTTGTGAGAAAATGAGAGATGTGATGGCTGGAATGAAATGTTGGTTTAAATAGGCAATGGAATGCCAATAGACGAAAAGAAAATTGAATGGTTACAGGTAAAAATAATTCTACCTCGTCTCCCTAGACGGAGGAGAATAATAACAGCCATTGGAAGTGTAAAACATGATTTAATGCGCACATGAAACAAGTAAAAATTACTGTGCATAGACGTGTACCATTAACCCAAATTATATAGACTATTAATATCTCACCCAAACATATTCTGATTTTAAATAAGACTGTTTCAGATTTTAACCATAAATAAGTCAAGTAAAGAATCAGAGTGTAATATCAGAACTTAGACTTATATCAGAACTTAACAGTCATCAGAACATGATTTCTTAACTCGAAGAGTGAATGCCTATTTCTGTAATTCTTTACACAAATTCTGATTTCATTTCTTCAGAGCTTAATTATCAGAACTTCCATCATAACTTGTCCTCGGAATTTATGTAACTGACACTTAAACGTTCATCTAAAATACCATTTATCACCACAGTAATTTTCATCATTCATATGGAGTGTATGTGTGTGCAGTAAGCTAAATATCAGATAAAGATTAAAGTCTGATTCATTTCAGTACATCTTAGAAATAAGGCATAACTAAGAACTTTGCTCAGAATCTGTCATGATTCTGAAGTCTACTTTAGAGTGAGTTCATGCATGAGTCCACCTCAACTACTTTGTGCTCATTTTATGCATCTTTTGAAATTCCATTTTACAGTGGCTTCTCAGTGCAAGTGAGTCATGACTGCTTATCAGAATTTATGCTGTTATCAGAGTATTTCTCCAGTAATCATAGAGTGTGAAAAGTCACCAAGAAAAATATTTATTTTTGCTTTTCTGATGCATATTACTTAATACCAGCAATGCACTTGGGTCTTCCCTTCCACAATTTTTACTCTAGATTTCAAAGGAGTACCTGATTTTTATTTCTTTTTCTTTTCCTTTTCTTTTGATAAGTGAGGCTTATCAGCACTTAGTACATTCACCAGATTTACTAACATCAGAACTTAACAGATGAGAAGCATTATTCTAGTTTTTGACTTAGTAATAAGATAGACAAAGTAAACTTGACTAAGCTCAATATCAGAATTTGCTTGTGACAATAGATTTCCACATAAACAATTACTTCAAATATGGGATTTGTTAGTATATTAAAGACTACTAGGTCAGCATCTAGCATAGTTATCCTTATTGGATTGAATAATCACGGAAACATTCATATCACTATCAGAGTTTAGAAATTCACATCAGACAACAATCAGTACTTAAGCACAGAATACACAAAGATAGTAATATCTGTAAATACTGATCATAAAGTTTGATGCATCAGAACAAAAGCTAATCAGATTTAGAGAAAAAACCTGAAACCATTCCAAGTTCATTTACCAATCTTGTAAAAGTAGCTTCACACAGTGGTTTTGTGAAGATATCTTCTAGTTGTTGATCTGTTGGAACAAAGTGCAATTCCACTGTACCTTCATCCACATGTTCCCTTATGAAGTGGTACCTTATGCTGATGTGCTTTATCATTGAGTGTTGAACTGGATTACCTGTCATAGCAATAGCACTTTGATTATCACAATAAATAGGGATTTTAATATATGTTAACCTATAATCCAGTAACTGATTCTTCATCCAAAGAATCTGTGCACAACAGCTTCCTGCAGCAATGTACTCTGCTTCTGCAGTTGATGTGGAAATTGACTTTTGTTTCTTGCTAAACCAAGAAACCAATCTGCCTCCAAGAAATTGGCAGCTTCCACTTGTGCTTTTCCTGTCAATTTTGCAACCTGCAAAATCTGCATCTGAGTAACCTATTAGTTTAAAGTCTGATTCTCTAGGATACTACAATCCCATATCAGCTGTTCCCTTAAGATACTTGAAAATTCTTTTCACAGCTGTTAAGTGAGGTTCTCTTGGATCTGCTTGAAATCTTGCACAAAGATAGGTAGCATACATGATATCAAGTCTACTAGCAATTAGATAGAGTAGAGAGCCAATCATACCTCTGTAATCAGTAATATCTACTGATTTACCAGTATCCTAATCCAATTTTGTTGCAGTGGCCATGAGAGTGGATGCACTTGAACAATCTTGCATTCTAAATTTCTTCAGCAAATTTCTGGTGTACTTGGTTTGACAAATAAAAGTGCCTTCTTCATTCTGCTTTACTTGAAGGCCCAGAAAATAGCTAAGTTCCCCCATCATACTCATTTGATATCTTGATTGCATCAGTTCGGCAAACTTCTTGCAAAGTCTGTCATTTGTAGAACCGAAGATGATATCATCAACATATATCTGAACCAAAAGTAAGTCTTTTCCATGGTTGAGGTAGAACAGTGTTTTGTCAATAGTTCTTCTGTTAAATCCACTTTCCAGAAGAAACTGAGCTAAAGTCTCATACCATGCTCTTGGAGCTTGCTTAAGGCCATAAAGTGCTTTATCAAGCCTGTAGACATGATTTGGATATTTGGGATCTACAAAGTCTGGAGGTTGTTCAACATATACTTCCTCTTCCAATTCTCCATTGAGAAAAGCACTTTTCACATCCATTTGAAAGACAGTAAACTTTTTGTGAGCAACATAAGCTAAAAATATCCTTATGGCTTCCAATCTAGCAACTGGTGCAAATGTTTCATCATAATTAATTCCCTCCTGTTGAGAATATCCTTTTGCAACCAACCTTGCCTTATTCCTTGTAATTATGCTATCACTATCAGTTTTATTTCTGAACACCGACTTTGTACCAACAACAGATCTGTTCTTTGGTCTTGGCACCAGGGTTTAGACTTTGTTTCTTTCAAATTCATTTAACTCTTCCTGCATTGCTTGCACCCAATCAGCATCTTGAAGAGCTTTTTCCACTTTCTTTGGTTAGGTATGAGAAACAAAAGAATTATAGAGACATTCACTTACCGTAGATGTTCTAGTTCTGACACCTGCATCATGATTTCCAATAATTAAGTTAGGTGTATGTGATTTAGTCCACTTCCTTGCAGATGGAAGGTTTTCTCTAGAACTGGATGCTCCCCATGATCCATGCTATCTTCATCAACATTTTCTGATGCTCCCCCTGAAACTATGCTATCTGAGTTGGATCCTTCAGAATTTAAGTTTTCAGAACTATCAGAACTTGGCTTATCAGAACTTGATGAATCAGAACTTGAAGAGCCAGTTGTATGTTCTGATACATCTTGAGATGTGGTTATATCTTCAGTATGCTCCCCCTACACAGGTGCATCTTCCTTTTGCGTAGTTACCACAATTTCAATAACATCAGAGTTTAATCCATCAGAGTTTGCAGTATCAGGATATAGACTATCAGGATTTTCAGTATCAGAATTTAAGTCTTCATTTTCAAATCTCAGTTGATCATGATCATTAAAATCTTCAAGTCCAGTAATCTTCTTATCATCAAAGGAGACATTGATAGATTCCATGACAACCCGTGTTCTTAAATTGTAGACTCTGAAGGCTTTTGTGGAAAGTGGATATCCAACAAAATTCCTTTATCAGCTTTTAAATCAAATTTGGATAGCTATTCAGGGTGAGTCTTAAGAATAAAACACTTGCATTCAAACACATGAAAATACTTCAGATTTGACTTCTTTTTCTTCACCATCTCATATGGTGTCTTTCCATGCTTGTTGATGAGTGTTGCATTCTGAGTAAAATAAGCAGTCTACACAGCTTCAGCCCAAAAATAGGTTGGTAGCTTTGCTTCATCAAGCATTGTTCGTGCAGCTTCAATAAGAGTTATATTCTTTCTTTCAACAACTCCATTTTGTTGTGGAGTTCCAGGAGCAGAAAATTCCTGCTTGATTCCATTGTCTCTGCAGAACTCTTCCATTGTCAAATTCTTGAACTCAGTGCCATTATCACTTCTTATTATCTTCACAGAATCTTTGACCATTTTATCCAGTTGCTTGACATGATCAATCAAGATAGATGCAGTTTCACTTTTTATGTGCAAGAAATACTCTCATGTATATCTGGTGAACTCATCCACTATGACCATAGCATATTTCTTCTTTGCAATAGACATGACATTCACTGGACCAAATAGATCAACATGTAGTAGGTGATAAGGCTCAAGAATTGATGATTCAGTCTTGCTCTTGAATGAAAATTTCCTTTGTTTAGCCTTCTGACATGAATTACAAAGGCCATCAGGAGCAAATACTGATTGTGGCAGTCCTCTCACAAGATCTTTCTTGACTAGTTCATTTATATTGTTGAAATTTAAATGAGAGAGTTTCTTGTGCCAATTCCAGCTTTCTTCAATTGATGCTCTACTCATCAGACAGATTACAGAACCATCAGTACTTGTTGAAAGCTTGGCTTCATAAATGTTACCATGCCTGTATACTTTCAGAAGAACTTTGCCTGTAGATTTGCTTACAACTTCACAGTGTTCTTCAAAGAAATCCACATGATAACCTCTGTCACAGATTTGACTAACACTCAGCAGATTGTGTTTAAGTCCTGAGACCAGAGCTACTTCTTTAATGATGACATTCCCAAGATTAATATCACCATATCCCAGTGTTTTTCCAATGTTGCCATCTCCATAAGAAACACTTGGGCCAGCCTTCTCCACAAAGTCTGATAGCAGGACTTTATTTCCAGTCATATGTCCTGAACATCCACTGTCCAGAACTAGGATGTTTTTCCTATTACCCTGCAATCACAAAGACCACTAATGATTAGTTTTAAGGACCCAGACTTTCTTGGATCCTTTGGCCTTATTAGGTTTGTTAACATTTGCAGCGGATTTAGCATCAGAGTTTATGTTAACATTTTTCTTATCAGCATTTACACTATCAGACTTTATATCAGAACTTACACTAGAAGGAACAATGCTAACTTTCTTTAAAGAAGGTTTTATTTGATAATAATCATAGTACAAACTATGATATTCCTTACAAGTATAAATGGAATGCCATAAACTACCACAATAAAAACAAGGATTTTGTGGCCTATATCTAACAGATTGACTCTTAACTCCTGACTTTGAAGGTAAGGAGTTTATGTTCTTATTCTTCCTACAAAAAGAAGCCAGATGGTTAGAACTTCCACAGTTATGACATGTTTTTCTGGGAGCATTAGGAACAGGCTTATAATCATTACTTTTATTCACACCTTCCTTTCCATTCCTATTTTTCCTAGGTGACTTTACCTTGTTTACATTCTTAACATCTTTCAGCTTATGCTTAAGCTGCTTCTTTGTCATTAAGCCTACATTAACTTTAGTTGTCTTTTCCCATTTTAGCTTGTCAGAAATTAATTCCTCTTTAACTTCTGATTTCTCAGTATCAGACTTTACAGCTACAAACTTAACAGGTTTTAACTTTGGCTTTTGTTTAACAACTATAGGCTTAATTTCTACAGTTCCTTTATCATTCTTATCATCTCCATAACCTAAGCCCTCTTTCCAGTTTCCACTACTTAACAAATTCTGAGTTGTTCTGCCAGAGTTAGTCCAAGTCCTGATAATCTCTCTTTCCTTTTCTAACTCGGTTTTTAGAGATTCATTCATTTTAAGTACTTCATCTCTAACATAGAAAGCATCATCTCTATCTTTCTGAGTTTGATGGAACATGACTAACTCGTTTTTTAAATAATCATTCCCCTTTTTACAAGCACGATTTTCAGAAGTTAATCTTTCACATGTTAAAGTTTGATCTCTATAACTAATGAACATGGTTTTAAGATATCTTCTCAACTCATTAATATCATTAGTATGAAAGGCATAAATAGTTTGAGGTACCTTTAATCAGCAGCTTCAGGACTGCTATCAGCATTTTCCATATCAGCATTTGCCATCAAGGCATAGTTCTCCTCACTTTCAGAATCTGAAGTGTCTGTCCAGCTTTTCTTCTTTGTGACAAGAGCATTGCCTTTGTCACTCTTCACTTTCTTGCAATCAGGAGATATGTGGACTTTCTCACCACAGTTGTAGCATTTGACATTTGTGTAATCTCCTCTGTCAGACTTCTCTCCTTTGCCTTCAGATTTTCTGAAATTCTTCTTATCAGAACTTGCACCTTTCCTGGAAAACTTCTTTCCCTTCCTGAACTTTCTGTATGCAATCCTTGTGATTCCTTTCACCATAAGAGCACACAACTTCATCATCTCTTCATCAACATCCATCTCAGGCAAGCTTTCAGTTTTTGAGTCATCATCACTATCAGAATTTGATGACTCAGTATCAGACTTTGTGATGAGCGCTTTTCCCTTGTCTTTCCTTGAGGTAGCTGCCTTGGGGGATTCTTCTTCAACCTTAAGAACAACTGTCCTTGACTTTTCTCCTTTCCTCTTGCTTCTTTGTTCCATCTCAAGTTCATGAGTCTTGAGCATCCCATAAATGTCATCAAGAGTTGTTTCTTCAAGATTATAATTGTCTCTTATAATTGTTGCCTTCAAATCCCAACTTTCAGGAAGAGCTAACAGGAATTTAAGGTTTGAATCTTCAATATCATACTCCTTATCAACTAGTGACAAATCATTCAAGAGTTTGACAAATCTGTCATATAAATCAGTCAATGACTCATTAGGCTTGAGTCAAAGTGTTCATACTCTGGAGTGAGTATTGTCTTCCTGTTCTTCTTAATCGAATCAGTTCTCTAGCACCTTGTCTCCAAGGCATCCCATATCTCCTTTGCAGTCTTGCAGTTAATTACCCTGTTTGACATTACATTATCAATGGCACTATGTAGCAAGTGTCGTACCTTAGCATCCTTAGCAATTGATGCGATATCTTCAGCAGTGTAATCACTCTTCTCCTTTGGTACAGACTTTGCTGCTTCACCTGCAACTATAAAAGCGAGTTTTGTTGGCTTGTGAGGTCCTTCATAGATTCTGTCAAGATATTCTGGATCAGTAGCTTCCAGAAACATAGTCATCCTCACCTACCATATGGGATATTCAGATGGCTTCAGTATGGGAACTCTAATAGCCTCATATCGACTATATATTTGGGTCTTTGGTGGTTCTTCAGTTTTGGTGGGCTTGGTAGGAGTTTCTGCTTCAGACATGATTGTTTTTGAATCTTAAACTGTTTATGTGTTAACAGATAGGCTCTGATACCACTTGTTAGGTCACACACACTGTAGAAGGGTGTTGAATACAGTGTATAACATAATCAAATCGAATTCAAATAACACAAGTAACAGAAAAAAGGCTTTATTCAATGCAATAAACTTTGTTACAATATGGAACTGTCCTATCTCAGTGATGAACAAATATCACGAGAGCTGCTAAGGTTACAATGAATAATATTCTCGATAATGATAACACTTATAGTGTAAACCTTATGTCTGTGTTTATATACTACACAGTTACAAGAAAATCGCTAATTGATATGGAATATAATTCTGCTTCCTAAAATATATCAATCAGTTATCTTTTCTTCCAAGTATTCCATTCTTCACAAAATTCCTTCTTCATGCATATCTCTTCTTACGTTTGTCTTGATCTTCTTTTCTTTCAATCAGCCGCCTTCCTTATCTGAAAGTTTCCTTTAAGTCCTGATATTATCTCCTGATAAATATCTCCTGAACCTTATGTACTGATAACTTAAGTTCTGACTTCAGTATAAGTGTTGATTTTAGTTGAGTACTGATTTGTCCTGTTTTAAGTAAGATCTAAAAAATTAAACGTAAATCATATTAGACATGACATTATCAAATATATCTAACAAGTATCAAATTCGGAAATGTCTCAAAAATTATGAAACTTATATTTTACTAAGTTTGGATTATTCCGATAATTTTAAAATTATTTTGAAAATTTTTGGGATTAAATTTACCCTCGTGTTGTTTCGTTTAATCGTTAAATGCGGGTATAAGTTACGTTCCAAAAATGATTTAAAAATTATGGAATTTAAGTTTTATTAACTTCGGGATTTTTGTAATAATTTAAAACTATTTTCGAAATTTTTTGGGTTTTATTTAATTGTGCGTCTATTCATTAAATTGGAGAATGCAGAGCAGAATCGGGCTGCAAAAAGGGGATTTATACAAATCCCCTCGCTACGTGTCCAATTTCCAGCAGCTATTATATCACGTGTCAACTGCTGAAATTTTTGCTTTGCAAAAAAAATACAAAATAAAACACACACACAGCTTATCTAACACCCTTGTTCATCTCTCTTTCTGCGACCTCTCTCTCTACTCCTTTCTCTCGCTCTTCTAGTCTCTCTCCCGTGTTTCTTGTTTCCCCTTGATTCTTTCTCTTTCCCATCCCTGGTATACTCGTGTGCCTGCTTCTGTTCTCCGGTAAGCAACCGTCGGAGTTCCGGCCGACCTGCTTTCTCCGTTTGTGCCTGTGATTGCCTATATATATATGCAGTGTGTATGTGTTAATTGTGGGTGTGTGTGTTAATTGTGTTTGTGTTTGATGCCCTGTGCTTGATGTAATATCCGGAATATCACGTGTAATTATTTTTATCAATAAATGATTATTATATGATTATTCTATGAATTTTAGTGAATTATCTGATGATTGACAATTATATTTACATGATTATATGTAATAAGATATGAGTATTTTAATACGTCCAGAATAAAATATAGATAATCATGGTATTTTTCTGCTAATTTTTGGATCGTTATATGATTTACAGATTTAATAATTATTTTCTGAATAATTATAAAATTATTTTATAAAGTTGGGAATCGTCCAACTTCAACCGTTCTTACATTTTTACGACACGAAACTCTTTTGAAAACTCCTTCATAACCTAATATGGTAATTCCGAACATTTTCAGTGTTTTGACTTTTTCGATCCGGATTACGGTTTGACCCGTGCGCGGACCGGCGCAAGATTTTTGATACGATAATCATTTCGATAAAGCAACAAAACCCGTATTCTCGAAAGACGGGATAATATTACGTTATTTTCGTATAAAGTATTTTATAAGAAGCCCGGTTTGGATAATTATCCAATACGGATATTAAATTGGATCGTTTTTGCACCTACTTAGCGACTAAGTAACTAATTTATTGATCCAATACGATCCAACACCATCCAATATTCCATAAATATGAATAGCCTTTTTATTATTTCATTTTAGTCGTATAATCGCAATCTGTCATTTACAACCAGTAAAATACAGAGAAAAACCCTAAAAACGTTGCGTTCTTCATAATCAAACCCACGAACGAAGGCATTATCAAACTCCGATTCGGGCGTGCAATATATCAAAACGAAGTTCTCGAAAATACCTTTATGAATCAACCATCCATTTTTGTGCAGGAATCAAGGTATTTTTCTTATTTAATTATTTTATTTTGAATTAATTAAAGATTAAATTATGAAATTTTGTTCTTGATGTTGTCAATAAGATTTAATAGCATAACCATGTAGATAATTTTCTCCTGATTAAATTGGTATATTACATTTCAAAAATAGACGTCAATAACATGGTGAAATTAAGGTTTGATTTTGTAAAAATTCGAATTAGGGTTTATAGGAGTTCTTGAAGCTTTTTAATTAAAAATTTGGGTTTTGATTTTTACAAGTTCTGGGTAGATTTAAAGTATACTAACAGATAGATCGTGGATTTTGGAACGAATTCATATATTGAGAAGCTGTGTTGGAGGCCGATTATGCCTCGTCGGAAACTCGCCGGCCGTGGAAAGGCGGATCGATTTCCGACGAGTTGATCGATCTTATCGCATTTTTAAGGATGTAAATCAACTCTGGGTGTTGCCTTCTACTAATCTACACAATATTATGCCGTTCTGGGCGGTTTGGGGCTGCCGCCAACGAACTCGATGGCGGCGGCCATGGCTGCCGGTGACGGAGGGTGGAGGTGGTAGTGAAATTGAAATTTCATCACCCACCTTCCACCGAAATTGCATTTCAGTCCTTTATTTTCAAAAAACTTTCCAAAAACAATATTCTGTTATTTTAAAAAAATCATAAAATTGTTTATTTAACTATTTTAAATTCATAAAATTCTTTTTAATTACTTATTTACTTACAAATAAATCTGATTTATTTTATTAATTAATTTTAATTACTTTTTAATAATTTTATTTAATAAATTAATTTAATATTAATTGATTAATTAATCTAATTGATTTTAATTGATTTAATAATTAGATTTAACTATTCTTTTTTATTTAAAAATCCTGAAAATAGTTTCGAGCTTTCAAATATTATATAAAATTATTTTCAAAGCTCGATAATTATTATTAAATCGATTTAAAGTCAGATTCGGGTGTTCGAATCCTATTATTTTATTATAAAATGATTCGGAGACCCATTTTAACTACGAAAAATGTTCAAAAATTTGTAATAAATACCTGGAAAATTATTTTGACCCCGAATCTTCTTTTAAAAATTATTTCGATCAAATATCTTACATGCTACGTGTTATATATGATCTGGTTGATGCATAATATGACTGTATGTGCATTGTTTAACTGTTTTATTCATAACTTTCAATCCGTACTTCAGATTTGGGTAGAACGAAAGGTAGATAAAAGCTTATGACGTCTATGTGACGATTAGAATAATATGAGATTGAATATTGAAAGATACTTTTGATGCCTAATAGAGTAAGCGAGGTGTAGAAAAAGGAAGTCAGTGATCCGTGAATAGAACTGAAGCGTAGCAAGAGAAGGCGAGTGATTGATGAGTAGAAGCAAGGCATAGAAAAAGAAGGAAAATGATTGATGAATAAAACTGTTAGATGAGTACCAGTAAAGTTGGAAATCATCTATGATAAGGCAAGTACTTCTGAACCTTCTTCAAGATATATTGTAAAATATTTTCAAACTTTCTCATAACATGTTGCTAGTATTCAAAATATATCCTGTTTTATATTACAAGCGCTTTAAACTACTCAACCTTGAACCCTGATTCTTATTGATCTTGAGCCATAAGCCTTATTCTTCATAAACCATTGATTGTTGAATTCTCAGATATGAGCCAGACACATATGATACTAGTACACAAATACATATTTATCACATACTCATTTCTGATATTGAATTGCTTGACATACCAACCCTTATTCCATGTTAACAGAAGACCAATCCTTGGAACCCTTGAACCCTTGGTCTTCTACTTTCTCATTCTTTCCTTGATTGAAAGTTAATCTTTTTTTAAATTCCTTGTTATACCTTCATGGTATTGTGAATCACCCTATGCTTCAAGATTAAAGTTGTTTATGATTCAGCTTATTGAATTACATTGGTTATCATATTAAATTATTTTAGAATTGGATGGTTTTATAAATATGGACCAGATTCGTGGTCGGACCAGATTCGTGGTCATAATAGGCCAATGCGTGCCTTGGATCCAGTATATAGAGCAAAGCTAGGAGCCTTGCTCGGGGTTAGTGTGTGACTGATCAGCAGCCTAACCTTGGTTTTTTTTAAAATGAAAAGTGAATATATAATTCTAATCATTGCTTATTTCGAAGCTTGATTCTTCTGAATCATTTCCATTGGTTATGGTTTAACCTCAGTTATTGCTATTATGACTTGCTGAGCTAGGTAGCTCACTCTTGCAAATGTTTTTATGTTTTTAACAGTTGAAAAGGAAATTGTTGGTAACGGGGATTCCCAGTCCAGTGTGCAAGCTATGATTCCAGGTTAAGTTGGATCGAGCTAGTAGGAGATTTATATTATAGATGAGTTATGCGAGATTGTAAGAATGATATCATTATCAGTTGTAAATTGAACTAGTTGGGATTTGGTACGATGTAATAAACATTAAGGTTGTAGCTTATTTTCATACTCTAACCTGTTGCGATCCGTGGTTATGTAAAGAAGGGTCAATATCTATAATATTTTATATACAGGTTTATATATTGTGTGAGTGTGTGTTGTGAGCCCCAAACTTCTGACCCGAGTTTGGAGGGCGTTACAGTTTTGGCATCAGAGCCACAGGTTATAAGTCACTGAAACAAGAATAGAATATCGGGAATGGATAGAGGGTTAGGATTAAGATTAAGGAAAAGAAAAATAGGACTTCGAGAGGTTGAGTGCGACTGTATAATAGGTTTTGGTATGATTCATTATGAGATTCGAGATTCTTATCTGGCGACGTGATTTTCAGATAGCAGCGATGGCAGATTCTTTTATTTCGGTATCGTCTGATCATTCGGAGCATTCAGTCGGAGGACCATCATCTGATTCATGCCCTGCTCTTCCACCGATGTTAGCCATATCACCTCCGGTTGCGACGGTTGCACCTTTTTCAGCTATTATCTGATCCCTTGATGCGAGACTACCTATTCAAGAATCCCCCACATGTTAATTCTGGTTCTACCGGATATTCAGCTGTAAACGCATCTTTTCTGTGTACACCACACCTTGTTCTATACCCTCATCTTAAAACTCATCTTATGAAGTAACAGCACATATGAGGATGGATTCGAGAGCTACATTATATGGTGAGTATACGAGGTATTAAGAAATGTGAGAAGGAAACTAGAGTGAGGTTTCGGGTGTTCCGGAAGATAGCCTCTACCAGATTATATGAAACAACTAGTAAGTATGCCACCCATGATTATCTTGTGGAGTGAGCTAGATGGATTTTAAAGGAGTTTGAGAAGATTGGATATCGAGAGTTTTCTTAGAATTGGTGAGGATATTTTGATCAATCATGATACGTGTAGTAGTAATGTGATGTGATATTAGTCGACCATATTTTATAAAATGGATTTAATGATTACTGGATAGACCTGTTATACTTAGTAATCGTAAGAGATGATGATGTGAGTGTTACTAATATGGAAGATTAGAAGTGAAGTTACGAATAAGATAACATACAACGGTAACTGGAATTTTTATCGAACAAGGAAGGCAAAATCGACCCAATAAGGGGTAAAGGATATACGAAAATGAATGAGCTTTTATCTGATTGTTTCTTTAATTTGATTCCTTGTAATGGTTGAGATGGACGACAACCAACTCATATAGTAATGACAACCAGGTGTATGATTTTCAAAATTTTAAACAGTTTTCAAAAGAGATTCTCCTAACAAATTTTTCTAAAAAAATCCTTTAAAAAAACAAGTTTTAAAGACTTAGTTGTCAAATTACCATTTGAGCTTCGTGCTTGTTATTAGATCCAGATTATCCATAAGAATACTTGTTCTAAAATTAGTATTGTTAATTCAGAGGGTCAAGTAGATCCGCTATTACAAAGAGGATTCGATTGTTCTCAATAAACTGCAAGTTTTATTTGATAATGTTAACAATAGACTCGGCGTGCGGAGACATTATTTAATTCCTCAGACGATTAGAGTTTAAAGAGTTCATTGATTGAAAAAGAAGCTGAGTATGAGCAAAGAAGATTGAGAAAATCTACAGACTTTTCTAAAGGAAGAATGTTATTAGCAAGGAAGTTGATATGTTGAATGATCAGTAGCGTAAGCGAAATTTTAAGTTATGATTGTAAATCTCATAAAAGTGCAAATAGGGTCGAATTATAAAATATTGAACATGGAAGCGCGACGCTAAAGATACAAGACCTAATAAATAGGGATTTATTCTAATGATCGATCTAAGAAGGCATTTCAGAGAACTTTCTGAAGTTAATGTATGACTTGGAATGTGATCTGTTGATCAAACAAGCGTTGAAGCTGTAAATAGATAAAATATGGATGACGGCCAATGATATCATTCTTTTCTATAATACCATTAGTTCTTATGAATCTTGAATAAAGTATGAACTTTCTTTATGATCAGCTCTACAAGGTGATAAGGAAATTGTTGTTTTTCTTTAAAAATCATTTTTTCCTCAATTCTTATTTTCTGATTGAGACAAACAGTGTTATGGTGTGACGTTTTGTCAAAATGACAAAGAGTCTGGTGGGACGCCACCTAATCTTGTGTTGTATGCCATATAGTATGAAAGACTGGTCATCTTGAGTACAAAGATGGTTGTCTCACTCATATCTAAATCATCAATCATTCTTTCCTCTTCAATTATGATTTATTAATTTATGGATCCTTTCAATTGTTTCCTTGTACTGTTATTCTTTACAAAAGACTTCCAATCAGAATCATATACACAAATTCCCTTCTTGTGTAAGGTCTATACTTTGAATATTTTAAAAGGAAGTGAAATGACCCCGTATAGCAGATGGAGTTATATGATGAGTGTGGATAAGTACAAGCCAATAAATGGTGGACATATACGTGCAAAGAAGAATCATTATGCCAATAACGTGGTGGTCATGACGACATCAAACTAGAAGCGGAAATCTGTATACATGATATGTTTTAAATCTGAGAGTTTGACGTGAATTGAAGTAGTTAGCGAATTATATGAGGGAAATTAACTAGAGAAACAAGAAAGTAAAGTTACGTATATCAGATAAGGCAAATGATTGATTGGACAACAAAAGCAAATGAAGAAATTCTTAATAATAAGAAGATGATCGATTAATACATTGTGAAGATGAAGCATACCTCAATCATGTGGGAAATACTTGTCATGAAGGTTCAAGATCGAGGAAATGCTAGATACGAATAAACTTTGAGTGTGTTCTTCAAGGAATGGTTGGACTTTCCCACTCAAGTAAGTGAGTTATGGTAAAATTGATGCTCATAACTGAGCCAGCGAAGCAGGTTCAGTATAGAAGGGCATAAGTGGAAAAGAAGATATGGTGGTTTAACTACAACAATTTTTAAGAAGTGATACTTTAAAACCAACTGAATTCTTTCACAAGATCATAATAGTGTTGGTTAAGACCACGTGCTAGTTATTAGAAGTTGAACAAGTTAACTAATAAGAATAAGTGTATGTTTTCAAAGATGGATAAATTGTTAATTAGAGAGCTTAAATTGAAACACGAACTAGAAGAATTCTAGAATAATTTGTAATTGTACTTATTAGTGATATTCTGTTACAATCAGAAGATATGAGAAAAGGTATGGTATAATAAGAATTGTTCGCTATAATTTTAAGTTGAACTAAAAATATAGGTTATACTAGCTAGTATTATATGTGGTGGTGAAATGGTGAGTTTAGAAGGTGGCAGCTGGTCGATACACTTGTGGATTGATTGTGGATTGTTGATTGATTGTTGGTGTCGGCTTGAGTCGACTGGTAATTAATAATATAAAGGAGATGCTGCCCAAATTTTCAGAAAATACCCTACTTTTAAAGATAGAAAGTATACTTTCGTGTGTTATTGATATTCATGTTGATACTCCAAACAATGGTGATCTCGGCTCTTGAAAAAGGTTGTTACAGCCAATCCGACTATATATAATTGGCCTTTGATTTCATTTAGCTAGTCATCACTTGGTATAATTGATCAATTAAGTGAGTTATTTTATTAATTTTACCAATTAATGATCAATTAGATGGAAATCAATTCCAATTAGATTAAGTCAAAGTTTGATGTGACTTTCAAATCTGAAATCAAAGAAATGAGGAATTTGGAGAAGGTAAGGACACCAATAGAATTCAGAAATTGTTGCAAGTGTATGAAGCTTTACTTGGATAAATGTTCCCTTTTTAATGGACAAGAGAGATAAAAAGTTACTTGTATGGACAAGTGAGAAAAATGTTTCCAAGAACTAAATATTTAAGATAGATTAGAGAGAAGGAAGAAAGGAAAGGAAGATGGAATAAAGAAGAGATTAATAATTACACCAATATGGATTTTATTAGAAAATAAAAGAGATTTTATCATCTACAATAAAGGATGTCTTGTTTCTAAATTGTTTTCAGAATCATACAATAAACGATTTACCAAGTATTTCTGTTTTGGACAAAATGTGAGATACAATTTTAATTCAGTTCATGATTGATGTTGATACTTAGGTTCTTGTTAAATATCGAAAGTGGTATTAATATAGATGATTGATATTTATTTCAGAATGGGATGTTGTGAGCATCAAAGTTCGTTTTGATATCTAATTTGATATGACATCAAAATGAGTATTAATGTCAAGAGTTCGGTTTCGAATAACCTATGAGAATGAAGAACGGAAATAGGAAAGGAAGTGGAATCAAAAGGGTGATAAAGAAACTTTATAAGATGCCAGGATATAGGTAAGATATGGGTATTATGTGGGATAGGAGTAAAGTGAAGAGTTTGAGGAAAAATTTGTAAATTGAGATATGGAATGCATCACAGAAGTACGATTAAATACCGAGGGCTGAAAGAAAATATCTTATGACCAAACATGAAGAGAAAATGGGAGAAACATGTAAGTAAATGTTATAACTACCCAAGAATTAGGAAGGAGCATCAAAGGCTATATGAATTATTATAACTGTTGACTTTCAAAAGTAAAGATATAAATATTTCGCCAAGAGATGTCGTAGTGAAATCACATGAGAACCAAGGGTGAGGAAAGCGTAAATTAAATTATTATTGATAGGTTATCCAAACCCAGTCTTGCTATTTTATTTGCAAACAGTTCGTCCAATAAGTGGGTTAGTTGCTGCTTGAAAAAATGGTGGTACGTCACCAGATCCATAAATTTATTGTAAATGATCAATATTGTTTGATGTGAGATTTGACAGGAGTATTCAGAATACGATGAATTATGTCAAACCAAAATAATATATACCACTCCTAGATGAACGGGCACTAAATAAAGCAGAGTTAAATGATAGGAATTTGGCTCAACCTTGATAACTCAAGGGATTCAAATATGGTACAAGACATAGATGTCAAAGAAGACTTTCTGAAAATATGGCACAAAGAAAGAATAAACGTTACATGTGACCAGACGTCAAGGAAAGCAGTTCAGTCAGTTTCGTTTGAGAACTTCTTAGAACCAAAATAAAAGATGATATGGGTTAAAATATGCTGGTGATACCTCTAGGTTAGTGAATTTTCTTCTAGATAGTAAGAGATTTTTGCTCGGTAAATATATTTGATTGTGATTTAAGGAAAATAAGATATGGTGATAAGTTGGTGCGTCAACCATATCCAGTCAAGATTTCCTCATTAATTCTTAAATCTGGAGTAATTTTGAGAACGTTAGAAATCGAATACGTCATGGTTTCAATATATCATTTGCAGATGGACAAGAAGATTAAGGGAGCAATTAAGGAGCCTCGAATGCGATTGGAAGCGATTACAAACTAGGTTAATTGAACAAAGAAACATGTGGGAATGAAGTTCAACAACCAGTAACTATTGGAAACATTCATGAGCACAAATTACTAGAAATAGGAAGAAAAGAGAATTAATATTCATTATGCTGGTCCTTTTGGAACAATAAAATAGGCAGGATAAATGTAAGTAAGTTGGCTTCACCGCCACATGTATAGCAGGTTTATAGGTGTATACTCATGAAGACTAATTTAGCCCTATTATATATAAAATGGAGGCTTGAGTTGAATTATATGAGCAACTAATAGAATATGATGTCAGCAAGAGGCTATTAAGTAATGAGTGATGCTGTGAGTAAAAGTTTATGAAAAATTATAAGGTTGAAGGATCAACCTGAGAAATGGATGTGAGATACTTGGATGTATCATTATCTGATCCTTAGTGTGATTCTGAGGACATAATCCTTTTAAGGGGGAAAGATGTAATATCCGGAATATCGCTTGTAATTATTTTTATCAATAAATGATTATGATATGATTATTATGCGAATTTTAGTGAATTATCTGATGATTGACAATATATTTATATGTTTATATGTAATAAGATATGAGTATGTTAATTTTAATATGTCCAGAATAAAATATTGATAATCGTGGTATTTTTCTAGTAATTTTTGGATCGTTATATGATTTTATAATGATTTATAGATTTAATAATTATTTTCTAGAATAATTACAAAATTATTTCATAAAGCTGTGAATCGTCCAACTTCAATCGTTCTTATGTTTTTACGACCCGAAACTCTTCCGAAAACTGCTTCCTAACCTAATCTGGTAATTCCGAACATTTTCCGTGTTTTGACTTTTTCGATCCGGATTACGGTTTGACCCGTGCGTGGCCCGACGCAAGATTTTCGATACGATAATCATTTCGATAAAGCAGCAAAACCCGTATTCTCGAAAGACGGGATAATATATTACGTTATTTTCGTATAAAGTGTTTTATAAGAAGCCCGGTTTGGATAATTATCCAATACGGGTATTAAATCAGATCGTTTTTGCAGTTACTTAGCGGCTAAGTACCTAATTTATCGATCCAACACGATCCAATATTTCATAAATATAAATAGCCCTTTTATTATTTCATTTTAGTCGTATAATTACAATCTGTCAGTTACAACTAGTAAAATACAGAGAAAAACACTAAAAACGTTGTGTTCTTCATAATCAAACCCACGAACGAAGGCGTTATCGAACTCCGATTCGGGCGTGCAATATATCAAAACAAAGCTCTCGAAAATACCTTTCTGAATCAACCATCCATTTTTGTGCAGGAATCAAGGTATTTTTCTTATTTAATTATTTTATCTTGAATTAATTAAAGATTAAATTATGAAATTTTATTCTTGATGTTGTTGATATGATTTGATAGCATAATCATGTAGATAATTTTCTCCTGATTAAATTGGTATATTATATGTCAAAAATAGACGTCAATAACATGGTAAAATTGAGGTTTGATTTTGTGAAAATTCGAATTAGGGTTTATAGAAGTTCTTGAAGCTTTTTAATTAAAAATTGGGGTTTTGATTTTTACAAGTTCTGGGTAGATTTAAAGTATACCAACAGATAGATCGTGGATTTTGGAACGAATTCATATGTTGAGAAGCTGTGTTGGAGGCCGATTATGCCTCATCGGAAACTCACCGGTCGTCGAATGGCAGATCGATTTCCGACGAGTTGATCGATCATATTGCATTTTTAAGGATGTAAATCAACTCTGGGTGTTGCATTCTACTTATCTGCACAATATTTCGCCGTTCTGGGCGGTTTGGGGCTGCCGTCGACGAGCTCAATGGCGGCGGCCATGGCTGCCAGTGGCGGCGGCCATGGCCGCCGCCGATGGCGGAGGGTGGAAGTGACAGTAAAATTGCAATTCCACCGAAATTGTATTTTAGTCCTTTATTTTTAAGAACATTTCAAAAACAATATTCTGTTATTTTAAGAAAATCAGAAAATTGTTTATTTAATTATTTTAAATTTATAATATTCTTTTTAATTACTTATTTACTTAAAAATAAATATGATTTATTTTATTAATTAATTTTAATTATTTTTTAATTATTTTAATTAATTAATTAATTTAATATTAATTGATTAATTAATCTAATTAATTATTAATTGATTTTAATTAATTTAATAATTAGATTTAACTATTCTTTTTGATTTAAAAATCCTGAAAAATAGTTTCGAGCTTTCAAATATTATTTAAAATTATTTTCAAAACTCGATAATTATTATTAAATCAATTTAAAGTCAGATTCGGGTGTTCGAACCCTATTATTTTATTATAAAATAATTCGGAGACCCGTTTTAACTCCGAAAAATGTTTAGAAATTCGTAATAAATACCTAGAAAATGTTTTGACCCTGAATCTTCTTTGAAAAATTATTTTGATCAAATATCTTACGTGCTACGTGTTATATGTGATCTGGTTGATGCATAATATGTGTGTATGTGCATTATTTAATTGCTTTATTCATAACTTTCAATCCGTACGTCGGATTTGGGTAAAACGAAGGGTAGATAAAAGCTAATGACGTCTATGTGACGATTAGAATAATATGAGATTGAATATTGAAAGATACTTGTAATGCCTAGCAGAGTAAGTGAGGCATATAAAAAGAAAGTCAATGATCCGTAAATAGAACTGAAGCGTAGAAAGAGAAGGCAAGTGATTGATGAGTAGAAGCAAGGCATAAAAAAGAAGGAAAATGATTGATGAATAAAACTGTTAGATGAGTACCAGTAAAGTTGGAAATCATCTATGATAAGGCAAGTACTTCTGAACCTTCTTCAAGATATATTGCAAATATTTTCAAACTTACTTATAACATGTTGCTAGTATTCAAAATAAATCATGTTTTATTTTGCAAGCGCTTTAAACTACTCAACCTTGAACCCTGATTCTTATTGATCTTGAGCCATAAGCTTTTTTCTTTATAAACCATTGATAGTTGAATTCTCATATTTGAGCCAGACACATACGATACTAGTCCACAAATACAAATGTATCACATACTCATTTCTGATATTAAATTGCTTGACATACCAACCCTTATTCCTTGTTTAACAAAAGACCAATCCTTGGAACTCTTGAACCCTTGGTCTTCTACTTTTTGATTCTTTCCTTGATTAAAAGCCAATATTTTTTTGAATTCCTTGTTATACCTTCATGGTATTGTGAATCATCCTATGCTTCAAGATAAATGTTGTTTATGATTCAACTTATTGAATTACATTGGTTATCATATTGAATTATTTTAGAATTGGATGGTTTTATAATTATGGACCAGATTCGTGGTCGGACCAGATTCGTGGTCATAATAGGCCAATGCGCGCCTTGGATCCAGTATATAGAGCAAAGCTGGGAGCCTTGCTCAGGCTTAGTGCGTGTGATCAGCAGCCTAACCTTATTTTTAAAAAAAATGAAAAGTGAATATCCAATTCTAATCATTGCTTATTCCGAAACTAAATTCTTCTGAATCATTTCCATTGGTTATTGTTTAACCTCAGTTATTGCTATTATGACTTGCTGAGCTAGTTAGCTTACTCTTGCAAACCTTTTTATGTTTTCCAACAGTTGAAAAGGATATTATTGGTAACGAGGATTCCCAGTCCATTGTGTGAGCTAGGATTCCAGGTTAAGTTAGATCGAGCTAGCTGGAGATTTATATTGTAGATGAGTTATGCGAGATTGTAAAAATGATATTATTATCAGTTGTAAATTGAACTAGTTGGGATTTGGTATGATATAATAAAAGTTAAGGTTGTGGGTTGTTTTCATACTCTAACCTGTTGTGATCTATGGTTGTGTAAAGAAGGGTCAATGCCAATAATATTTTATATACATGTTTATATATTGTGTGAGTGTGTGTATTGTGAGCCCCAAACTTCTGACCTGGGTTTGGAGGGTGTTACACTTTATGCCACATGTGCCGTGCCTTTTTCCGGCCGTGGTGGTGTTTCCTTTTCCGATTATGCGCGTGAGCGCGTGCTTATGTCTGAATGGGAATTATTATTATTATTTTATTAAATTCTGCAGGGAACTATTGAATATTATTCATGACATAAATAAAAATAAATTATGTGTGGGAATAATTATTAATTAATCGGTGGGATTCGTGAAGGATGTCCGATAATCGGAAACCTGCGAATTTTACCGTCGTCGGCGAGCCGACGGTGGACTGTGATGATCGTTATCTGAGTCCTAATATTAAAAAATAAATAATTTAGTTCGCATGTCATTATTCAAAACGAAAAGGAGTTAATTGTTTTAGGAATCGTTTTGGAGATTGGGCTATGAAATTGGTTTGGTCGTGATTGACTTGGTTGATTGACGTCGAATTAGTTCGACGTGATAGTCCGATAAATAAAGGAAGTGCTGCCCGATTTCCGAGAAATCAAATTACGGAAATACGGGAGCGTATCCGGCAATTATCGGTACATCGAGCGAATATATATAAATATATGTATATATATTTTATGCGAAACTTGATTGTATGTTGTGGTGAAATATTTTGCCAAAACCAATAACCCTAATTTCGTAAAAGGACGAGTATACGTATTTTCTGGAAACGAACACCAAACCGATTTTCAAGATCGTGAACCCTAGCTGATATGTGTATTACAATAATGCGTATGTTACGATTCAGATTTTGTTAACATACGGGTAGATTGTTAGCGATATGTTAAGCATAATTGAATGTCTAAATTAGGGTATTTCGACTCTGTAGGTTCTAGTCGGAACTAAAATTAACCTAGCGATTAGTCGATAAGCGCATCGAGGTTCCAAGTGAAGGACCTGAGCGTTGAAGTCGGATCCATTATAGTCTACTAGTTAGATGATAAAGCCGAATGTCCGGGTCGGCTCAAAGTCAATCAATAGAAATTGTAAAGCTCTGCAAGGCAAGTATCCCTGACCATACTCTTATGGTTCAGTATATATGAATAGCTGTTGTTTTATTCTCGTAATGGAACAAAACGTTTTAATTTACGTATCCCCTGTATTTTGAAATGTTATTTAGAATATATTTTTGGGGAAAAGTAACTTCTGAAAGCACCTATCTCTAAACGTGATTAGAATGAAAAGAAGTTTTGAATAGTGTGTTGTGCCAGAATGGTCTTAAAAAGAGATAGGTGATAGTGATTTTGGAAAACTGGATAAAGAGAATGTTTTGATCCACCTTTTTCGTGGAATTTGGAAAGAGGTAAAAAGGGAATTCAGTTAATCTATTAGAGATGCATAGGCATAAGAGGCTAATTCAGTTGGGTGCTCTATTTAACCGATTAGTCCAGCATGGGGGAAAGACCTAGCTAGTCTTCCCAGTTCCGGAATACATTCTTTATTATGGACGACCGTTAGTCGTTGTTCGGTGAGGATAGACTGATCAACTATCTTCACCCGTTGAACGTCCAATAGATTTGATTGATTCAATTTTGAAACTGTTTAACAAATCAACTTGATTGATACAGATGATTTGGAAATGAAAATAACATGCTAAAATTTGGACTCTGGTATTTTTACACAGCACACGATGGATGTTATTGTTTTATAGAGTATGCTAGTTTTGAATATCCAGTTTATGAATGTTTACCATGTTTTTGTAAATGAACTATGATTTTTGTTCCTACCATTATTTTATCATAAATTACCTTACTTGTTATTCATATAGTGGTACTGCTGAGCAATTGATTGCTCACCCTTGCAGAATGTTTTGTAGATATGTATTGCAGATGCCTACGAGATTCTTCTGTGGTAGTCAAGGAAGAGCTCCAGTTCCTTCCGTGTCAGACTCCTCTGAGGTAGTTGTGTCAGACCAAAGCCGGTCTGTTGAGTTGATGTAAAAATTTAGTCGTGTCAGGATTGTTGTAATAAGTTATTTTTGTAATAATTGTAACCTAAGTCATACTTAAACCTGGAAAAGGTCTTGGTAAGAGGGGTCGTGTTTATGTTTTATCATCAAAGTAGGTTATATTATGTTGGTTGTTGTTGTTGATGACGTCAACTCCTGATCCTGGGTTGAGGCCGTCACAGTTGGTCTCAGAGCTACAGGTTTGAATCCCTGATTTAGGTTAGAAGTGGAGTCAAAAGAGTGTAGAAAGGGTTATATAAAGTTGTGAGTCAGCATCTCAATCATAGGAGCGAGTCTAAGAGTTCAGTCGAGGGTTTCGAAGGCGTAACCCTGACGTCTATTGATAATTGGCTGGAACTGCCCTAGCTTAGAGTGCATCTCCTTCATATATGTATTATTGGTAAGCTCCGATAGAGATTTAAAGTTCTCCCTTTTTGAGAAAACGGGTCTGATAGTGAAAGTTCAGTTTTGAGCGGACCCTTGATGTGTCAAATGAAGAGACGCCAATGTTATAACTATTGTCACATCTTTTATGTCCAAGTATTATTCTTGGACCGAGTGTGTGACCTCGGGAGTTCGGATAGTATGATAATAGTCGGTGGCTGCTATGACATCCAAGATTCATGAACTATGGGGATCAGTACTATTGTTATATCTTAAACCTTATACGCATTTCTTTAGACATGTTTTGTTTCCCAGAATGATTGTCTGTTTCCTAATAAGTTGCTTATTTATCCGTAAGGAAGTCAAATTCGAAGTAAGCAACTTAGGATTATGTTGATCCCATTATAAATCAGATTTTCTCCCTCCCTATTTTTGAATTTTCTATCTAAATATTGTTTCTTTCCTCGGTAATTCTACCAGATGACTGGGGCAAACAATGCATATGAGTTGATTATTTGCCTGTGTGACAAAATGGTCTGGTGGGACGCCACCGAATTATGTATTGTGAACTATGCGGTACTAAGACTTGCCATCTTATGTACTTGTATGGTTGCTCTCAGTCAAACCTACATCTACTCCACTATTCCTTCTTATTCGATTCCCTTGATTTTGAAATTTCATTTTGTATTCTATGATAATGAATTCCTTCAGTGATCTCTACAATTAGACAATCCTAGTTATTGAAAGAAAATAAAAGTTCACTGTCAGGAAGAAAGAAAGTCTTATATCAGAATGTTATTTAAGAATAAGGGTAGCAGCGAGGGTTCATGATCTAACGGTGCAGTTATAGCCTCGGAAAAAGTAATTCAGTGGTTGGTGAATTACTTGTAGTTGATAAGAAATCATCCTTAGAAGATTGGTTGGTTGTAATTTGGACTACAGTGCCTAATAGAGTCAGTGTTCTTTAAGTTTGACTTGAGTACCAATTTGCTTTATGTGATTATGGTTGATATAGTCAGCCAAGTCTTGTTGCATATCAGATTAGTTTAGCTGTTGTAATTGATTAGTGATGGGAAGTTAGTCAGTGGTTGTTGTATGGAAGAGCCATGCTATGGTGCTTAGTTTCTTTATATTTTAGTTTTCCTGTACTGTTGTTGATTCGGCAACTGTCATTGTTGCTATGGTTGCTAGTGTTGTTAATCTAGATCTCTTTTATAAATGGACCCTGATATTAAGGATATGAGTATTTTGATTGGGCAACATTTTCCTGATACAGGTGTACCATTTAAACAGTGATATTTTCTGTTAGACGTTCTTGTTATGTTTTGAATAAACTCATCTTTATATTTTAGGAAAATGCCACCCAAGCAAGCTACCCAGTCTAAAGAAAATATTAGTAGTGTTGTTGTGGGTCCAGTTATAAATGAAATTCTAGATTTGTTGCGCCAGCACCAATAACAACGGCAGCAGTTAATCCAACAGGTTCATCAGCAACAACTTCTGTTACAGCAGCAACAACAAGGAGTGAACCAAGGTGTTAATTTCAAATCTTTCCAGAGTGTTAAACCTCTTGAGTTTAGAGGTGAGCCTGTTCCCGTAGCTGCTAGAGCATGGTTAAAAGATATGGAGAAAGTTTTCAACCTTGTCCAAGTAAGCGATGATTTTAAGACTGATTATGCAAGCTATTTCCCAAAAAAATGAAGCGAATTACTGGTGGGAGTCAACCAGAGCGTTAGAAGGAGAAGGCCATGTTCCATGGGATAGGTTTACCGAGTTGTTTTTGGAAAAGTATATTCCTGACTGTGCGTGGAATCAAATGGAGATTGAGTTTCTAGAGTTGAAGCAAGATGATAGAAGTGTAGGTGAGTATGAGGCTAAGTTCACAGAGTTGGCTAGGTTTGTACCAGACTCTGTACGCTCTGAAGCTCAGAAGGCAAGGAGGTTTCAACAAGGATTGAAGCCTGAAATTTGCAGTAGAGTTGTGGCATTGCAACTCAAGACGTATCCTTCCGTAGTTCAGGCCGCCTTAGTAATTGAGATTGATCAAAAGTTAGCCACTAGGGAAAAAGAAGATAAGAAGCGAAAGATAGGTGATGTGGAAGAAACATCAGGTCAAGGAGGATCTAGCCAGATGTCTCAAAAAAA
Organism: Apium graveolens; assembly: GCF_009905375.1. NCBI lineage: Eukaryota > Viridiplantae > Streptophyta > Magnoliopsida > Apiales > Apiaceae > Apium > Apium graveolens. Next base: position 208,838,961 of record NC_133653.1, read on the forward strand.
GGTTGGTAGGAATAAGAATAAAGAACTTAGAGGATAAAGTTTTTCTTTAAAGAGGCCTAATAACACCTCAGTCAACTCTAGCCAAGTCAAGTCGGTCAGGTCGCCTATATCGGAGTGTAAGCAATGTGGTAAGAGGCATGGTGGAGTGTGTAAAGCAACAACTGAATGTTTCAGGTGTGGACAAAAAGGACACTATGCATCGGAGTGTAAAGTAGAAAATCCAGGAGTCACATTTTATAATTGTGGCAAGGTGGGGCATATTTCCAAGAACTGTAGAAGTGTTTCCCATAGCACGGGAGGCAGTGCATCAAAAGGTCTGACATCCAGTACACACAAGACTAAGATTTATAATATAATTAAAAGGTCAGCTGCTCAAAACCCTGATAAGGAACCAGGTACATCCTTTCTTAATTTCATATATGTTAAAGTATTAAATGGCAATGGAGTGTCTAAGATATTTATATGTGGATATAATGGAGTTAATGTTGGAATATTTAAATGAACCCTTAATTATAAAAGTGGCTGATCAAAGTAAAGTCCCAGTAAATCAGTCATATCCTAAATACCCTATAGAAATCTTAGCAATTTTTTATGACTGACCTATTACCTTTCGAGTTAAAAGAGATTTATATAATCCTGGGAGCGGATTAGGTGTTTATCATAGGGCAATGATTGATTACCAGAAGAAGCAAATAGAAATATTTACGAAAGCTAATATTAGGATGATTATCTGAGGACATAAGCAAGAATATAAGGCATAACTAGCGCATGTCGTGGATATCAAGAAGGAAGCACCTAAGTTGGAAGAAATCCAGATAGCAAGTGAAGTCCCAAAAATTTTACCGGATGACTTATTAGGATTACCTCGAAGCATGAGATAGAATCTCTCATTGGTTACTATACAGAGTCGGGCTGGTGTCAAAAGCCCCGTATCATATAGCCAGTATGAATCAAGTAGTTAGTTAAGGAAACTTCAGGATTATGGGATGAAGGAATAATTAGACAAGGTGTATTCCGTGTTGTGCACTAAAGTGGGTTATAGAAAAGAACAAAAGGATGGATGTATGCAGTTATGTACTAATTATCAGAAGCTTGAAAAGTTGATGAATAGGAATAAGGGACCCCTGCATAGAGTTGATTATTTATATAATTCGGTTAAAGGAACGTATTGGTTCTTGAAGGATGACCTAAGATCAGGCTACCGTCAACTAAAAGTAAGCCTGAGGTCATACTAAAGACTATGTTTAGAATTAGGTTCTGACTTCTGGATAGATGTTGCCAGAGCTAGTTGAAGAAGTAATGAGTTCTGATGATATTATTTGGATTAACAAATGCACCAGTCGCGTTTAAAGGTTTATTGAATAGAGTGTATAAGAAGTATCTGTATAAGTGTAATTGTATTTATTGATAGCATCCTCATCTATTTAAAATTTAGAGAATCCATATAGAACACCCAAGGACAACTGTATGTTAAGATTTCAAGGTATGAATTTTGGTTGAGATTACCAAAAGATTATGGTTATCCTATTAACGACCACTCAAGCAAAGCCAGTGTAGTAAAGGATATGTAGTTAAGATCCTTAAGGAGTCAGCAAAAGAATCGAAAAGAGTGGAAGTCGAAGTTTGAGTACCCAGAGGTGATAAGAAGCCAATGTATGAAGTTAATTTTCAGTTTAAGCTAATTGAAAAGATAAGGGAATAGTTAGGCCTTGAATCAGTTTACTAGATTATGAATATGGAGTACTGAATCGGAAAAGGTTAAAATCAACTCATGGTATACAAAGAGTGAATGAAGATTCGTATCCGCAGGCTATAGAGATAAAAGTTGAAGCTTTAGTATTACTGAAGGTTTCGCTTTGGAAAAGAATAGTGAGATTTGGGCATAAAAGTAAGTTAAGCCTTAGAGATATCGGATCATTTGAGGCATGAAGAAAAACAAGTAAAGTCGCATATGAGATAGCATTGTTACCACAGCTGTAACATACTCATAGTGTGTTTTACGTCTTTGTGTCAAAGAAATATATTCTTGATTTAAATCAAAATAGTGTGTATGGACCAATCTAGATCCTAGATTATAAAAAGCGAGACCTCATGAATAAGCTTATTCCTGTAGTGAGTATGCTTTGGTAGAATTCCCAAATAGAAGGGTCTACTTGAGAGTTAGAGTCAGATATGCTTGACAAATATCCTCACTTGTTTCAATAGTTCAGATTCTGAAGACATAATCTTTTTAAGGGGGGAAGGATATAATGACTCGTGTATTTTCGTATTATTTAAATGTGTAATCATTGAATAATTAAATAAATAAAATATGTGAATAGGTTCTGTCAGCTGACTATTGTTTTATTATTAACTATGCATGATCTTTGGGTATAGGGTTGTTCTCATAATTAAAGTATTGTAATGTACTGCTTTGTATTCACTTTTAAGAGTGGTTTTATTATAGATTTATTTTCATAAATATTTGGGTTATCTCTAAAATTATTTTTATAGTTTTATAATCTTAATAATTATTTTTTGGATTTTATAAAGTTTATAAATCAATATTTCATCAATTGTTTCGTCCTGTGTGATTTTCTGATTATATTTAAGTGAAAATTCAGTATCAAATTCGGAAATGTCTCAAAAATTATGAAACTTATATTTTACTAAGTTTGGATTATTTCGAGAATTTTAAAATTATTTTGAAAATTTTTGGGATTAAATTTACCTGTGCGTTATTGCGTTTATCGTTAAATGTGGGTATAAGTTGCGTTCCAAAAATAATTTAAAAATTATGAAATTTAAGTTTTATTAACTTCGGGATATTTATAATATTTTAAAACAATTTTTGAAATTTTTCGGGTTTTATTTAATCGTACGTCTATGCGTTAAATTGGAGAATACAGAGGAGAATCGGGCTACAAAAAGGGGCTTTATCCGAATCCCCTCGCTACATGTCCAATTTCCAGCAGCTATTATACCACGTGTCAAGTGCTGAAATTTTTGCTTTGTAAAAAAATACAAAATAAAACACACACAGCTTATCTAACACCCCTGTTCATCTCTCTTTCTGCGACCTCTCTCTGCTCCTTTCTCTCGCTCTCCCGTGTTTCTTGTTTCCCCTCGATTCCTTCTCTTCCCCATCCCTGGTATACTCATCTGCCTGCTTCTGTTCTCCGGTAAGCAACCGCCGGAGTTCCGGCCGACCTCCTTTCTCCGTTTATGCCTGTGATTACCTATATATATATGCAGTGTGTGTATTTTTGGGTGTGTGTATGTTAATTATGGGTGTGTGTGTGTTAATTGTGTGTGTGTGTGATGCCCTGTGGTTTATGCCTCCTGTGCCATACCTTTTTCCGGCCTTGGTGGTGTTTCCTTTTCTGATTATGCGCGTGAGCGCCTGCTTTTGTCTAAATGAGGATTTTTACTATTATTTTATTAATTTCTGTAAGGAACTATTGAATAATATTCATGAGATAAATAAAAATAAATTCCGAGCGGGAATAATTATTAATTAATCAGTGGGATTCGCGAAGGATGTCCGATAATCGGAAACCCGCGAATTTTACCGCTGTCGGCGATGAGCTTCGGCGAGCCGACGGTGGACTGTGATGATCGTTATCTGAGTCCTAATATTAAAAAAATAATTTAATTTGCATAATATTATTCAAAACGAAAAGGAGTTCATTGTTTTATGAATCGTTTTGGAGGTTGGGCTATGAAATTGGTTTGGTTGTGATTGACTTGGTTGATTGGCGTCGAATTGGTTCGACGGGATAGTCCGATAAATAAAGGAAGTGCTGCCCGATTTCTGGGAAATTAAATTATGGAAATACGGGAGCATATCCGGTAATTATCGGTACATCGAGAGAATATAAATATATATATATATATATTTTATGTGAAACCTGATTGTATGATGTGGTGAAATATTTTTCCAAAACCAATAACTCTAATTTCGTAAAAGGACGAGTATATGTATTTTTTGGAAATGAACACCGAACCGATTTTCAAGAACGTGAACCCTAGCTAATATCTGTATTACAATAATGTGTATATTATGAATTGGGTTTTGTTAACATATGGGTAGATTGTTGGCGAGGATATATCAAGCATAATCGAATGTCTAAATTAGGGTATTTCGACTCTATAGGTTCTAGTCGGAAGGCCCGAGAGTTGATGTTGGACTAAAATTAACCTAGCGATCAGTCAACAAGCACAGCGAGGTTTCAAGCGAAGGACCTGAGCATTGAACTCGGATCTAGGATAGTCTACTAATTAGTTTTATAAACCCGAACGTCCGAGTCGGCTCAAAGTCGATTAGTAAAGATGTAAAGCTTTGAAAGGCAAGTACCCCTGACCATACTCTTATGGTTCAGTATATATGAAAAGCTGTTATTTTATTCTCGTAATAGAACAAAACGTTTTAAGTTACGTATCCCCTGTATTTGGAAATGTTATTTAAAATATGTTTTTGGGAAAAAGTAACTTCTAAAAGCACTTATCTCTAAACGTGATTGAAATGAAAAGAAGTTTTGAATAGTGTGTTGTGCCAGAATGGTTTTAAAATGAGATAGGTGATAGTGATTTTGGAAAACTGGATAAAGAGAATGTTTTGATCCACCTATGTCATGGAATGTTTTGATCCACGTATGTCATGGAATTTGGAAAGAGGTAAAAAGGGAATTCAGTTAATCTATTGGAGATGCGTAGGCATAAAAGGCTAATTCGGTTGGGCGCTCTATTTAACCGATTAGTCCAGCATGGGGGGAAGACCTAGCTAGTCTTCCCAGTTTCGGAACACATTCTTTATTCTGGACGGCCGTTAGTTGCTGTCTGGTGAGGATAGACTGATCAGCTATCTTCACCCGTTGAACGTCCAATAGATTTGATTGATTCAATTTTGAAACTGTTTAACAAATCAACTTGTTTGATACAGATGATTTGGAAATGAAAATAGCATGATAAAATTTGGACTCTGGTATTTATACACAGCATACGAGGGATGTTATTTTTTTATAGAGCACGCTAGTTTTGAATATCTAGTTTATGAATGTTTACCATGTTATTGTAAACGAGCTATGATTTCCGTTCCTACCACTATTTTGTCATAAATTACCTTACTTGTTATTCATATAGTGGTATTACTGAGCAATTGATTGCTCACCCTTGCAGAATGTTTTGTATATATGTATTGCAGATGCCTAGGTGATTCTTCTGTGGTAGTCAGGGAAGAGCTCCAGTTCCTTCTGTGTCAGACTCCTCTGAGGTAGTTATATTAGACCAAAGATGGTTTGTTGAGTTGCTGTACAAAGGTCTTGGTAAAAGGGGTCGTGTTTATGTTTTATCATCAAAGTAGATTATATTATGTTGGTTGTTGTAGTTGATAACGTCAACTCCTGACCCCGGGGTTGAGGCCGTCACACAGAATATGAGATGAGGATGATGGATGAACTAAGTTACCATCTTGGCCTTCAAGTTAGACAAAGAAGTGATGGAATCTTTTTCGGTCAAACCAAGTATGTCAAAGATCTTTTGAAGAAATTTGGAATGGTGGACTTTTCACCTGCATCAAATCCTATGTCTACAACTACCAAATTAGATGAAGATAAAAAAGGGAAAAGTGTAGAAATATCAAGTGTTAGGGGAGTGATTGGATCTTTGCTATACTTAATTGCAAGTAGATCAGGCATCATGTTTACCACATGCCTGTGTGCTAGATTTCAAGAAAATCCTAAAGAATCACACTTAATGGTTGTCAAGAGGATCTTCAGATATTTGAAGGGAACACCAAACTTGGGATTGTGGTAACCAAAGGAACTAGATTTGAAGCTGTTAAATACGCAGATACAAATTTTGCTGGATGCAGGGTAGATAGAAAAATACAAGTGGAAGCTATCAATTCCTTGGTTAAAGGCTTGTATCATGGTATAGTAAGAAACAACAATCTGTATCAACTTCTACAGCTGAAGCTGAATATATAGCTGCGGGAAGTTATTGTGCTAAAGTGCTTTGAAGAAGAAATAAATTAATGGACTATGGCATAGTGTTATATAAGATTCCAATCATGTGCGACAATACTAGTGCTATATCTATTATTTCTAATCCAGACCCAGTTAATCATTCTAGAACTAAGCACATTGATGTAAGGTACCATTTTATTAGAGAACATGATGCAAATGGTAATATTGAGCTTATTTTTGTTCCAACAAAAAAATAATTAGCTGATATTTTCACTAAACCTTTGAATAAAGCAACTTTCACTAGACTTGTAAGTGAAATTGGTATGTTAAATTCTTCATCCTAAAGGCGAGAACTCAACTATCTAGTTGAAGTAGATTAATTCCTGATAAATCAAATTGTAGAGAAATGAGTTCTCGATAAGTCTAAATAACTTTTTGATAACTTCTCGATGGGCTTCTCGATAAGTCTTTTTATGACTTCTCGATAAATATTGTAGAGATCTCGATATACTTATCGACATGAAGTTCTCTACAATTCAAATTTTAGACTTCTCTATAACTCAGAACTAAAACAATTTAATTTAATAAATTATTTCAGTAAAATACTTTTGATATAAAGTCAATTCTAATTTTATGTTGAGTTCTTCAATATTAATTGGAATAATTTAGTCCAAAAGGACAAACTGGGTATTTGTACAACATCTTGAATAGTCACTATTTAGTTCTCGATAAGAGTCAGGAAAGTGACATCTTGACATGAGTTCTCTATAAGTCATGTCACTTCTCTACAAGTAATTTTCATCTGTTCATTCTTCTCTTATCGATAAGTCACATCTCTACCCTATAAATACCCAGACATCTCGACACAACCTCTCTTTACGCTTTCAAGATCTCAATTGACCTAGTTTCTACCCTATAAAAACTGGCTATTACAACATTTCAAGTGTGGTGCAAAAGCTAGTGTACTCTGTAACACCCCCAAATCCGGGGTCGGGGATCCGGGTTGTCACGAGTTCCATTTCCCTTAATAACACCCAATCTTAATAAATAATCAACTACTCCGTACTGTGACCCCACAATAAACACACACACCACAAGTTATAGTCTCAGAGATGAATATCCAAAAATAACACGAGTCATTTTATTCCACAATTATTTGCCATTACACCTTAAAAGGGTTTCTGAATAAATTTACATTTTCCTTGCCATTATTACAATTCATAAATATACATAAGTCTGGTACATCAAAAGTTGAAAGCCTAGCCTATTGGTAGATCCTACCTCAGCTACAACGGCATCATCGCCTACAGGAAACTGCGGAACGTTTCCTATTCGCTCACGAATTGGGAGCTTGATCCTGTTCATCTTGTCTATCTGTTGTTGTGTGATGAAAGAAGAAAGCAAGGGTGAGCAACACGCCCACCGAAATAATATGTATAATAATTAACAATATATGAGCATTCTCATAGTACTCATGAAAGTCTTGGTCAAGAAGAAATGAACCAAGTTTGATCTCTTCACGCGACCAAGTCATAAAATATTCAGTATATATGTACACATACTTTTCAAAATCTTGGAAGTCCTCTTCCATGCATAATAAACACAGAGTTCCAGTTTATAACTGTATAAAAATATCGTTGCAAGGTGATCTCATATATCTAACCTTGTCTCAACGTTTTTCTGAAAATCTTTGACATGCATAAGATAATCATTTACTAGATATAAGTTTAAAAGATGAAGTTAAAAGATACTCCAATATACTTATATCTTTTCTGAATACTACTTGAACTACCACCGTTCAAGTTATAATTAGTTTCAAAAGTTCAACACATAGATTAGACTACAAGACAAGATTTGAATAGATTCAATCTTTATAATATCATTCAAAAGAAATGAAGTTACGAGATACTTCATTAAGTCACTATATATATATATCCATATATATCTCTCATACATTTCCTGAAAACCTATGTCAAGTAAAGTATGAACAGAGTTTGTAACATCCAATGAATTTTGGAAAGGAAAAGAATTTTGGCATAAACCCGATATCTTGCTGATCAGGCAAAGACACCAATAAGTAACCTTT